>NW_027069475.1:2381342-2448956 GCF_002906115.3 Quercus suber
GTCTAAAACGACCAAAATACCTCTAAACCTATAAAACGACCAAAATACCCCTCAAAATATCTAAAATGACCAACATACAACTAATCCTATAAGATGAACATAATACACTCGAAGCCTCTAAAATTACCAAAATAGGGGTTTGGGGTATCTTAGTCATTTTTTAGGTTTATGGGTATTTTGGTCATTTTTTATGTTTAGGGAGTATTTTGGTCATTTTTTAGTTTTACAGGGGATTTTGATAATTTTTTAGGTTTAGGGTGTATTTTTATCGACTTACAGATTTAAGGGGCTTTTTTTTGTCATTTTACAGGTTTCGAGGAATTTCGGTCATTTTTTAGGTTTCAAGGATATTTTAGTCATTTTAAGGTTTAGGGGTTATTTTGGCTGTATTTAGGTTTCAGGGGTATTTTAGTCATTTTTTAGGTTTCAAGGGGTATTTCAATTAATTTTTAGGTTTCGAAGGTACATCGATTATTTTTTAGGTTTAGGGGGTATTTTGGTCATTTTTAGGTTTAGGGGCTATTTTGGTCATTTTTAGGTTTCTAGGTTATTTTGGTCAATTTTTAGACTTCGTGGTTATTTTGGCCATTTTTGAAGTTTCGGGAGTATTTTGGTCATTTTTAGTTTTCAAGGTTATTTTGGTCAATTTTTAGGCTTCGAGGTTATTTTGGTCATTTTTTAGGTTTCAGAGGTATTTATTTAATTTTTT
This sequence comes from Quercus suber, assembly GCF_002906115.3. NCBI lineage: Eukaryota > Viridiplantae > Streptophyta > Magnoliopsida > Fagales > Fagaceae > Quercus > Quercus suber. The sequence goes on from NW_027069475.1 coordinate 2,382,052, forward strand.
AGGTTTTGGAGGTATTTTGGATATTTTTTGGGTTTAGGAGTTATTTTGGTCATTTTTAGGTTTAGGGGCTATTTTGGTCATTTTTAGGTTTCTAGGTTATTTTTGTCAATTTTTAGACTTCGTGGTTATTTTGGCCATTTTTGAAGTTTCAGGAGTATTTTGGTCATTTTTAGTTTTCAGGGTTATTTTGGTCAATTTTTAGGCTTCAAGGTTAGTTTGGCCATTTTTTAGGTTTCAGAGCTATTTTAGTAATTTTTTAGGTTTTGGAGGTATTTTGGACATTTTTTGGGTTTATGGGGTATTTTGGTCATTTTTAGGTTTTGGGGGTATTTTTTTGGAGGTATTTTGGACATTTTTTGGGTTTATGGGGTATTTTGGTCATTTTTAGGTTTTGGGGGTATTTTGGTCATTTTTAGGTTTCTAGGTTATTTTGGTCAATTTTTAGACTTTATGGTTATTTTGGCCATTTTTTAAGTTTCGGGAGTATTTTGGTCATTTTCAGTTTTCAGGGTTATTTTGGTCAATTTTTAGGCTTCGAGGTTATTTTGGCCATTTTTTAGGTTTCAGAGGTATTTTAGTAATTTATTAGGTTTTGGAGGTATTTTGGACATTTTTTGGGTTTATGGGGTATTTTGGTCATTTTTAGGTTTTTGGGGTATTTTGGTCATTTTCAGGTTTCTAGGTTATTTTGGTCAATTTTTAGACTTCGTGGTTATTTTGGCCATTTTTGAAGTTTTGGGAGTATTTTGGTTATTTTTAGTTTTCAGGGTTATTTTGGTGAATTTTTAGGCTTCGAGGTTATTTTGGCAATTTTTTAGGTTTCAGAGGTATTTTAGTAATTTTTTAGGTTTTGGAGGTATTTTGGACCTTTTTTTGGGTTTATGGGGTATTTTGGTCATTTTTAGGTTTTGGGGGGTATTTTGGTCATTTTATGGGTTTTGGGGGGTATTTTGATCATTTTTAGGTTTCAGGGGTATTTTGGTCATTTTTTGGGTTCCAGGGATATTTTGGTAATTTTTAGGTTTCGGGGGTATTTTCGTCATTTTTTGGTTTTGGGGATATTTTGGTAATTTTATGGGTTTTGGGGGTATTTTGGTAATTTTTAGGTTTCAAGAGTATTTTGGTCATTTTTTGGGTTCTAGGGGTATTTTGGTCATTTTTTAGGTTCTCGGGGGTATTTTGGTCATTTTAAGGTTTTGGGGATATTTTGGTCATTTTTTAGGTTCTAGGGGGTATTTTGGTAATTTTTGGCTTTCAGGGGTATTTTGGTCATTTTTTTGGGTTTTGGGGGTATTTTGGTAATTTTCAGGTTTTGGGTTATTTTGGTCATTTTTGAAGATTTAAGAGTACTTTGGTCATTTTCACTTTAGTGGCATTTTGGTAATTTTGATAATTGGGTAATTGGGTGGGTTGGGGTTTACCCATAATAATTGGGTTGGGTTGGATTTGGGTTATAAGGAATTAGTTAAATGGGTTTTAAATGGGTAAATGAGTTTTATATATCCAACCCAATTATGCCCACCCCAAACCCACCCAAACCCGCCCATTTGCCACCCCTACTACCATGTAACTCCGCATGTTCTTTGTGTGTGTACTTACTGATTTATTTGTTCTCTTTGTTATTAGTAGTTTGAAACTTCACTATATTATTGCACAGCATTTTTTTTTTTCCTTTCTCCAATATTTAAGGCATGGGAGTTATGGACAAGTGACAGGGGATCGGACTTGGTGGATCCACTACTTGATGATGTATCCTCTATCCGTGTGGCATTGAAATATGTTAACATAGGTCTCCTGTGTTCAAGAAAATGTAGCGGATAGACCTACAATGTCTGATGTTGTCGTAATGCTTAGCAATGAAAGCACAGCTCTACCTTATCCTAAACAACCTGCTTTCTTGAATATGAAAAGTGTGATGAAGGCAAAAACAGATAATAGCAGGGCAGAAATCTGTTCTGTGACTGACGCAACTGTTTCTATTATGGAAGGCCGGTAACATTTTTGAATTAAAGCCATAAGCATTAGTATATCCTAGTAAATCATCCAAAAACTTTCAATTTCTTTGCCTATGGCCTAACAACATTATTCAAATGTATTATGGTTCTGATATGTATCATCAAAAGATCCGTTGGTACCTGACAAGCTTGTCTGAAATGAAATTCAAGGTCTTTCGGTCACTTCAAAGTGGCAATGCTAATATAGGAAGCTATATTATGCTGGAGAACGTATATTTTAGTTTTTGTTACAACCCTACAACAAACTATTTTAGAGTGATTTTGAGTGACAGGACAATTTTGCATTTGAGTAATAAATTTTGTCTCATAAATGAATGTTGATAATCTAGAAGCTTTGCAATAATATTCAAGAGAAATGTTGTGAATAAGAATATTTTAGATTTGCAAGTTTTCATGTAATTCCTTGCTGGAAAGCTCTCATGGGGAATAATAGTTAGGATACTCCAAAGGAGGCCTTAACATAACATATAGTAACAATTTAACCCAAAAGTTTGAGACTGTGTTATGGTCAAATTATGTTATATTAATTTCTCTAGGTTTTTTTTTTTTTTTTTTTAACAATCTTCTCCTGACATGTCATTATCTCTTTGTTGTAATATTCCAGGCTTCTTGATGGGTCACACATAAGTTCAAATAGCACAACTTGGTTTTGGATTTTATCCTTCACCAGTTCACCGTGTTTTTTACTTCACCTGCGTAGCCTCTCATATGAGATCCATGAGAACCACGGAAAAACCGAAGTTTAGAATTTCATTAATAAAATTTCAGTGTGATTTTTCGGGTGGATTCAAGTAACAGCTCCTAAGTTTCATTAAAGTTAAAATAAGATCTAGCATCTATCATGCTTCCATTCTACATCACGATCTCTTATGTCTTAACCAAGTAAAAACAATCTTTGATATACTATTTGTAACTTTTGGTCGAAGGAGATAAGGTAAGAAAGGAGTGACAGGTAGGTTCATAAATTCCGAAGTGTTTGAAAAGCAATTCAACTAAAAAATGCCCTCAATTTTTTTTTTTTGGGTTAAAATGCCCTCATATTTTCCCTTTCTATATTTAAACTTCCTTTTACATTTTATTTTTTGTTGATACATAGGCGGCCCTTTCAAAATATATATAAAAAGTTAGAGAAAGTTAATAGACACAAATTTTGTACCACAACTCTAGAAAATGTGCAAACTTAAATAAAGAAAAAAAAATAATAATGAATTTATGTGAAAATAATAATTTACCACTCACAATTATATAAATATATCATCAAACAATATCAGTAATCTTAGAAAAATTGAAAAAGTTGTCAAGAATGATTATAATAAGATATGAATTAGAGTTTGATTACCTTTGTTTTACAAAATAATATCAAATCAATTCATTTAAATTTTCTTATTTAATTAATAGAGTTTGCAACAGTTGTGGAGAAATCAAATTTATCTTTGTCTCTGTCAGTGTCAGGGTCACAGCGAATACATTGGTGAGGAGAAAAATACAATTTTTTTTTTTTTTTTTTTATGGGAGAAAAATACAATTTTGGTTGTGGAAAGTTTGAGTGTCTAATCAATTAAATAGACATTGTAGTGTGATACAGATAAGCTCGCCAAAGCTTACCATTTTCTTGGTAGTTTCTGAGAAAAACTCGTGATGTGGGTTATGATAGAAAAAAAGCAAGTTCATGTCATTTTCCCTTCTGGAAAAGCTCAATGACTTGGAAGTTGGAATTAATACTTTGACTATAATCTTCATTTCAAATTAGTCTGTTTGGGTAGGTTTATTTTGTTGAAATTATTATTATTATTATTATTATTTGTTAAAAATACTATAAATAAAGGTAAAAATTAGCTGAAATAATATAATGAGACTCATGTATCAAAAAGTGTAGTAGAGTCCATAAATAGTAGTAATATAAATAGTAGTAAAAATGAACTTAATATAGTAAAATAAGTTGGCAAAAATAATTTTTGCCAAACACACACTAAGGCTGCGTTTGAATCGGTGGTAATCAATTTCCGGAAATTATTTTCCACATTTTCCGCGCGTTTGGCAGTTACGGAAAATTCCATTTTCCGAAAATTCACTTCCTATTTTCCCTTAGACAACGGAAATGCATTTCCGTTCCTATTTTCACTTCAAATCTCATTTTCCGGAAAACCCAAAAGCAGAGAGCACGAAGAGGGAGAGGGAGAAAGAAACAGAGAGCACGAAGAGGGAGAGGGAGAAAGAAAGAGAGAGCCCAATGCTGGAGTCGATCCAAGCCCAGCGCCCATCGCCGGCGGCCTTGAACCCACGAACCGCCGATCCAAGCCGAGAGACCATCGTCGGCGACCACGAACCCTCGAACCCAGTCCCCATCGCACCGCGCCGATCCAGTCACGAGCAGATCCAGTTCCGAAAAATCCCCATCGCACCGCGCCGTCGATCGTCGAACTCCTTCGAACCCAGCGCTCTTCGCACCGGCGAGTCGCGCCGCGCCGCGCCGTCGATCTTCGTCTTCCTCGATCTCTCCGGTTTTTTTTTTTTTTTTTTTTTTTTTTTTTTTTTTTTTTTAAGTTTGATTGTTGTTTTTGTTTTTTTTTTGAGGATTGATTGTTGTTGTTGTGGTTGTTGTGTTGTGGTTGTTGCGTTGTTGTTGCCGGAATTTGGTGGTGTTGTTGTTGTTGTTGTTGTTGTGTTGTTGCCGGAATTTTTGTTGCCGGAATTTTTGTTGTTGTTGTTGTTGTTGTTGTGTGTGTTTTATTGCCGGAATTTGTTGTTGAATTAGTTGTAATATTGAAATTTTTGTAATAAAATTTGTTTGGATGCTGAGAAAATGTGAAAAATTTTCCGGAAAATAGCATTTTAGAATACATCCAAACACATAAAAATATTTTCCACAACAATTTTCATAATTCACCCAAACACTTAAACATATTTTCCTTTTCCGGAAAATAACATTTCCGGAAAATATGTATTTTCCGGAAAATGTTTTACACGAAACAAACACAGCCTAAGAGTGTGTTTGGATACCATTTATTTTCTGAAACTGAAAAATTATTGCTAAAAGTACTGTAAATAAAGATAAAAATTAGTTGAAATAATATAGTGAGACCTATGAATAGTGCCAAAAAGTGTAGTAGACTCATAAATAGTAGTAAAAATAAGCTAAATAATGAAATAATTTTCATTTTTAATTTCTTCCCAAACACACACTAATACTACAGATAATTACTTCGTAGAAATCCATGGTTCCTTCGCTTTTCCACCACTTTTTTATTTTTCAATTTGATTTTTTCATACCATATATGGCTCGGCCAATGTTTGTCAATCGTTTGATTTTCCGACTTGCAATTCTCCCACAAAAAAAAAAAAAACTAGTTCTCTCTCATTGTCTTCTCACTTTAAAAACCTATTACGTCTCTTTTTTATTTTTCAATTTTATTTTTTCAAATAAAAAAGAGACGTAATAGGTTTTTTAAGTGAGAAGGCAATGAGAGAGAACTCGTTTTTTTTTTTTTTTGGAGGGGGGGGGGAGAATTGCAAGTCGAAAAATCAAACAACTGACACACGTTGACCGAGCCATATATGGTATATAATTTTCATTAAAATATCAGTTTATATATATATATATAGGAAAATTAAAATATCAGCCAAATGATGACCAACTATTACCTTTAGCAACAATTTTCTCAAAAAAAAAAAAAAAAAAAAAAAAACTATTACCTTTACATAGAGCTTTCCTTGTAGTTGGTACATTACAATAGGAACTATTTGGCAATTGCGTCCGGTTAATGTGTGCCCTTAAAGCACACATTAAACTTTCTATTTTTGAAAATATTTTCTCGGAAATTGAAAAAGTTGTCATTACTTTTTCAATTTTCGAAAAAACTTTTTCCAAAAATGGAAATTAATGTGTGCCCTAAAGGCACACATTAGTAAAATCCATATATTTTAAACAACAATTTTCAGTATTTAAACAATATTATAAGTATTTTCACACATTTTTTCACCCACACATATTTCTAAAAAATACAAACAACGTTATTAGAACAACATTATCAAACGAGCCCACATATTTTAAGTTACACATGTTAATCCCAACTTTATCCGCCTCTTATAGAAAAAAGAAGCGTTATTTTATTTTTATTTTTTTGTAATTCAAAATATGTTAAACAGAAAGTTGATTTTTTATTTTATTTAAAAAAAAAAAAAATCAGTTTTGACTACGAACTATTTTACATTTCAAATTTGATTATCAAAGCACATACAAGATCATTGAAAACAGTCTAGAGTTCTCAATTGTAAATCAAACATACATATCACCACAATCCACATAACAATAAAAGCAAATATTAAAAGACACAGTATTTCGTGAAAAAATATAAATCTTTTGAAGAATTTCTTTAGAAGAAAAACTACTCCAAGGTAAACTACACCAAGAGAAAATCCACTATTAAAAAAATTGTTAAAAGTCTTACTTTCAAAACTTATTGCTTGATTACATAATCAAGCAAACAACTTGCATACTTAGAGCAAAACTATTTCTGGACTTTTCCACCATACGACTCATCCATGACAATCTGGAACTCAAAAAAGAAAATTCAAGCCATTTGCAGTTAGTAAAACTCACAAATTGGTGCAATTAAAGTTTCATTTGACATGTCCCCTCGAGGATTATTCAACATGTGAACTGAATCTTCGCATGGCTTAAGCTAATTCTGCCTTAATGACTAGGCCCAAAACTCCAAAAACAAAAAAAAAAAAAAAAAAAGGCGAAAAGCACATTTTAGTCCCTATATTTTTAGGCTATTCTCATTTTAGTCCCTAAATTTTATTTTTACCGCTTTTAGTCCCTATTCTGAAAAACGCTTCCGTTTTAATCCTTGTCGTTACATCAAAAACGGAAAAAGCTGACGTGGCAAACGGCAGAATAAATAATACCTAATTAATGTCCACGTGGCTTAAATTAATAATAAAAAATGCCATGTCAGCATTTAAATTAAAAAAAAATTAATTTATTAATGTAGGGACTCAATTTGGATTTGACCCTGAGTATGAATGGGTTTTCAGCCCAACAAGTCCAAACAATAAATTTGTAGAGAGTGGATTGAAGGTTTAGGCGCTGGCCGTCGTTCACCAAGCATGAACTCTATTCTTTTATTAAAAAATACTTAGAACTTTTTTACAACTGGGGGGCCGAGGAGCCCTTTTTCTTCTCCCTTTCCCCCCCCCCCTCTTTGCCTTACTTTACTCGCTTTTCTTATATAGTCTTCATCGTCCTATCTTATTCTTCCATCTGTTGATCATCCATTCGCCTTTCTCCTGGCCGTCCGTCCCCTCAAAGGTCTTATCAGTACTCAAGTGGTTCACTCTGATCAACGTTGCCCTGCTAAGGGGTTATATCCCCATTAATGCGGCCAGAGGGGTTAGGTGAATGCATTAAGTGTGAGGGTGACAGCTTACTTTGAATGTCCACGTGGCTTAAATTAATAATAAAAATTGCCACGTCAGCATTTAAATTAAAAAAAATTAATTTATTAATTTAACTAAATAAAAAAATTAAAAATAGAATTAAAAACTAAAAATAATAGGAATTAAGATCTAAGTGTGTCTTAACAAAAACACAAACTCAGATCCAAGAATAACACAAACCCAGAAATTAAAAAAAAAAAAAAAAAAAAAAAAACCAAGAACACAGTTCCAGATACAAGAAAGAAAGAAAAAAACACCCACATGCAAACACTTTCTTTCCTTCGCTCAAACTCACTCAAAAAACAACTTCCAGATCTCAAATATAACAACGCCTCTCTCTCTTCTCTCAAAAATGTCATCCCAACAACAGCAACAGAAGCCAAGAACCCAAATCCAATCCAAAAGCCACAAAGCAAAACACAAGATCTCCCTCCATATAAACCCACCTAGCAATGGTGGAGCTGAAGCAAAAAAAATCCTGGGTCGAAGGAGGAGGAGATAGCCGGGGCAGAAAGAGAAGAAGACGAAGAGGAGATAGCGTTTGGGTCGGCCTTTGGAGCGGTGATTGGGTGGCATTTGGGTCAGCGTTTGAATGGAGATGAGGTTGGAATTGAGGTTGTGTTTGGGTGGTTGAACGAAGTAGGGGTGTGCTCACCGTGGGTCTGGGTTTGCCGCTGTGGGTCTGAGATTTGCTCGCCGTGGGTATGCTGCCATGGGTTTGGGTTTTTCTCGTTGTGGGTCTGTTTTTTTTTTTTTTTTTTTTTTTTTTTGGTGGTGGGTTTTGCTCACAGTCATGCTCTTCAGTGGTGGTGGTGTCGGCAATGGGTTGTGGTCGGGGTTTGTGTTCACAGTGGTTGCTGGGTATGTGGTGTGGGTTGGATTCAAGTTCGATGGTCATGGTGTGGGTCATGATGGGTCAGAGTGTGGCTCATGGTTGTAGTCAAGGTGTGGGTCAGAGTGTGGTTCATGGTTGATTGTAGTACCGGTGCCAGGCGTTGGGTTTGAATCAGTGGTGCTGGGGTTTCAACGGTGTTGTTAAATTTACACTAATGATTAGATTTGTGTACTTAGTTGTGGTGGTTGTTGTAGATCTTGCCTCTAGATCTGGATTTCGTTTCTTGTTTTTAGGATGTATTTCTGTAATTTGGCACTCTCAGATTCAAGTAATGGAATTTGTTTTTTTTTTTTTTTTTTTTTTTTAAATTTCTGGGATATGAGTTTGTGTTCTTGTTAAGACACACTTAGATCTTAATTCCTATTATTTTTAGTTTTTAATTCTATTTTTAATTTTTTTATTTAGTTAAAATTAATTGTGGGGCCCGTGGGCCTGATAGCCTCGGCCCATCGTGTAGCAGGCCCAAGGCTCATGCCGAGGAAGACTGACCATTCAAGGCTAAATTGGGGAAAGCCTCTTTTCCGGATCCACGCCGAGGACCTCCTCGTCCTTGGCATGCCAAGGATGATTTTGGGAAAGACCAGGCCCAAAGTAAGCTGTCACCCTCACACTTAATGCATTCACCTAACCCCTCTGGCCGCATTAATGGGGATATAACCCCTTAGCAGGGCAACGTTGATCAGAGTGAACCACTTGAGTACTGATAAGACCTTTGAGGGGACGGACGGCCAGGAGAAAGGCGAATGGATGATCAACAGATGGAAGAATAAGATAGGACGATGAAGACTATATAAGAAAAGCGAGTAAAGTAAGGCAAAGAGGGGGGNGCTAGGACTTCAACTTTTTAAAAGTAGATGTATATATCCAACTGCAAGAAAATATGAACAGAGTATAATATACTAAAAAATTCCTGAAACTTTTTAAAAGTAGTTGTATATATCCAACCAAAGACTAGGACATGGAAGGTCATAAACTGACTCAAAAAAGTCGTTGTTTTCTCGAGTCATTGGCTAGGACTTCAACTTTTTAAAAGTAGATGTATATATCCAACTGCAAGAAAATATGAACAGAGTATAATATACTAAAAAATTCCTGAAACTTTTTAAAAGTAGTTGTATATATCCAACCAAAGACTAGGACATGGAAGGTCATAAACTGACTCAAAAAAGTCGTTGTTTTCTCGAGTCATTGGCTAGGACTTCAACTTTTTAAAAGTAGATGTATATATCCAACTGCAAGAAAATATGAACAGAGTATAATATACTAAAAAATTCCTGAAACTTTTTAAAAGTAGTTGTATATATCGAACCACTTACTTCTTGTAACAGTAAAACAGCGTATTTCACGCTTGAAAAAAGATAAATAAATCAGAATAGTTCGAACTACAATTCATCATCCATGACAAATTGCAAGAAAATATGAACTCAAATAGAACTCTTTCTTATGATTTTTTTTTTTTTTTACTCCTTTCGCTACAAAAAGGTAACACAGCGCAACCCTCTTTGTCCTCTAAGACTTAACTACAGATATAAAGCTAGAAGAACTTCAGATATTGTATGTATTATGCTTTGTCCCAGAGCCTCATATCTAGATTATTGTTATTAAAAGCTCAAATTTGTGTGAAAACATAAGAACTTATTTAGACTCTCAAATTAAAATTACGACTAGATTGCTTTTACTCTAACTTATACTAAATGCGGAATAAGAGTAAATAAGCGCAAAAAACCGATAACTCTATCCTAAGTCATATTCATCCATTTTCAACAATGTAAAGTAAAGCTTAAGAGTAGGTAAGAAAGATGCCACAAGATAACACCGAGACGTGTTATCGAAGAGGAAGTTGAAGAATTCGGTGAAAAACCTCTCTACTGCCCTCCAAGCGGTAATCGATTTACTAGAGAATAAAATTAGAGTACACAAATAACAAAAGACCCTCCAAGCCTAGTCTACCCAATTTACTTGAGTCCTCCAAGGATTTAGAGTTGGAGAGGTAAGAGTAGAGAAAAACCACAAGGAAATATATAGATGATTGTGGGTATAACAATCTCTAACTCTCAAGTGTATTTTCTAGGGTTTTCTCTCTAAAAACCACTCCTTATAATATGTGGGTAATGATGGTATATATAGTGTGGGTAAAGACTTGGTAAAACAAATATGACAAATAAGTCAAACAAAATGTTTCGCGAGTATTTCGCAGGAAAGCTTTACCCGTGAGACACTCGCAAAAACTTCAGGCTAGCATGACTCTTTGCCTTCTAGTCATGTGCTCTACACGTTGCTATTTCATGGGATAACTTCTCAAGAAATCCACTTGTTCTTCATTTTAAGCTTGAGTCTTCACACTCTCTTACACTTATCCTTTACAATTAAAACCACATAAATACAGAGAAAAATGATTGAATAAAATTACAATCAAATTTGGTACGGAATTAAAGCCAATACAAAATAGTTGTAAATTACAACTTTACAGTTACCAGCCAAGTAGTTTCAGTGGATCTGCGAAGAAGATTGCCTCCAAGAGTTTATTTCAATAAAAGACTCTTTTAGTTGCGTGTGACTAGGAAATTAGATTGCTTTTCTATCTTTGGTTATTATCGTTTGTTATTAGATTGCTTTTATTATTATTATTTAGAAGGATAGGTGTTATAGTTATCTAATTTAGCCAATGTTTCTGCTAAGGAAGAATAACTGGGTTGTGATTGGTAACACATCAACAATATAATAAATAAATTTCTTAATTACTAATGTTGTTGTTTTAACATCGATACATCAATTTGTAATGCTTATGTAGTCAAATTTATAATATTTGAGTCATCATTCTAAATAAACTCCTTTGGCCTATCAATAAAAAGACATAAAATATATATTTTTTAATTTTTTGCATTTTTCTTTTAAAAAATATCAAATAAAGTAGTTAGGTTTCCCATAATTTATCAATCAAATATAAGATATAACAATAGGGTATGTATATAATATTCTCAGAGTACAACAACGACTTAGTCTTCTCTCATATAATAATACTTCCTACTAATTAAATTCAGTGTAATCCATTATTCTTGTGAAAGGAGGACATTATTATACCCCAATTATTGTATAATTTTCACATGAGAATGATGTGTGTGTGTGTGTGTGTGTGTGAGAGAGAGAGAGAGAGAGAGAGAGAGAGAGAGTTCCGTTTGGTAAGAGATTTTTAGTAATGTTGTTTAAGTGTTGTGAAAATACGTGTGAATAAAAAAGTGTTGTAAGAATACATGTTGTAGGGGCCTTTTTTGTGTTGTGCGTTGGGCTGGTTGTCTCCCGCGGTAGTAGGCCCAAGTTGTTTCTGAGTAAGGGAGTTGAGACCGGTCCAACTGCAACTCAATTTGGTTCGGCTTGTGCGCAAATGTTGAGTCCAAGTCTGAGGGAAGACGCAGCAAAGTGGGCTTATTCTCTGTTTTTGCCGCAAAGAGCTTTTCTCAAGTTTCTATCGCAGGATTGATGTTTCTATCGCAGAAGATATACAACTACTTTTAAAAAGTTTCAGGAATTTTTTAGTATATTATACTCTGTTCATATTTTCTTGCAGTTGGATATATACATCTACTTTTAAAAAGTTGAAGTCCTAGCCAATGACTCGAGAAAACAACGACTTTTTTGAGTCAGTTTATGACCTTCCATGTCCTAGTCTTTGGTTGGATATATACAACTACTTTTAAAAAGTTTCAGGAATTTTTTAGTATATTATACTCTGTTCATATTTTCTTGCAGTTGGATATATACATCTACTTTTAAAAAGTTGAAGTCCTAGCCAATGACTCGAGAAAACAACGACTTTTTTGAGTCAGTTATGACCTTCCATGTCCTAGTCTTTGCTCAGTTTAATGGGCTTAACTTTAGCGTGTCGGCTAAGAGCTCTCACAACACCAAGCAATGGACAATTTTTCCTTTGTGTTTTTGAATTCCAGTTTGCTTCTTTTCTTCTTTGTATATTTGGATGCTACTGACATAATGACTCAATCCCAATCCCTCAGTGAAGGCAAAACCCTAGTCTCTAAAGATGGAGGCTTTGTCCTGGGGTTCTTCAGTCCAGGTATTTCCAGTAACCGTTACTTGGGAATTTGGTACAACAATATCTCAGTTACAACGGTTGTTTGGGTAGCAAACCGGCTCAACCCAATCAGAGACTCGTCTGGCGTGTTGATGGTGAACAGTTCAGGTAGTCTTGTTCTTCTCAGCCAGAATACGACTGTTGCTTGGTTGGCGAATTCAACAAAAGAGGCTCAATATCCAATAGTAGAGCTATTAGATTCAGGAAATCTAGTATTAAGAGACAAGATAGAAGAAAACCCAGAAAACTATTTGTGGCAAAGCTTTGACTATCCTTCTGATACCTGGCTGCCAGGGATGAAGCTTGGATGGGACCTAAGGACTGGTCTAAATCGGCAGCTATCCGCATGGAAGAGTTCAGATGACCCCTCACCTGGAGATCTGAGTTGGGGGATTGAACTTCATAATTACCCTGAATTCGTCATGAAGAAAGGCTCGGAGAAGTTCTTCCGGTCCGGCCCATGGAATGGCCTTTTTTTCAGTGGCATGCCAGAGCTACAGGCCACCCGGGATTACAGCTTCACTTTTGTCTCCAACGAGGACGAGGTATACTTCAAATTCGGCATGACTCAAAGTTCTGTAATAATCACAAGATCAGTTTTGAACCAATCACAGTTTGAGCGCTACATGTGGGTTGAAGAAAAAAAAGAATGGGGCATGTCCTTTAATTTGCCAAAAGACAAATGTGACGCTTATAATCTATGCGGTCCCTATGCAAATTGTATTGGTAGTGGTGGTGATGATCTTCTCTGTGAATGTGTACGCGGATTCATGCAAAGTCCAGCAGAAAGATGGAACCCGAGCACCTTTCCTAATGAATGTGTACGCAGTACGCAATTGAGCTGCCAGCTTGATAACAAAACTGGGTTTTTTAAATTTGCTGGACTCAAAATGCCAGATAGCGAGATTTCTTGGGTGAACGGAAGTATGAGTTTAAAGGAATGCGACGTCAAATGTTTGAACAACTGTTCCTGTATGGCTTATGCAAACTCAGAGATTAAAAATGGAGGCAGTGGCTGCGCCAACTGGTTTGGGAATCTAAATGATATTAGACAGATTGCAGATAACGATCAGGCTGTGTATATTCGAATGTCTCTTCCAGAGATAGGTAATGGGCCTATAGTCTCCGTTGCTCTTTAATTCATATTTTGACATGCCATTGAAGCCATAATCTTTGTTACCATCTGTTTTAATGCATTACTAAATTATTTTTGCTTTTCTTCTGCAAAGACAATTATAAAGAGGAGAAAGACAAGCAAAAGATGAAGATGAAGGTGATAGTGATTGTTGTGGTTGCCATTGCCGTGGTTTTTGGGGTACTCTCGATTCCCTACTGCATTTGCAAAAGGTCAAACTTCAGAGGTAATTATAATACGCAAATTATTTTTCCGAGATTCTTTAATATAACTTCTAGAAACGTACAGAGCAGCTAATAAGATGTTGAACAACAAAAGCTGTGATGTATAACAATTTTTTTTTTTTTTTTGGGGGAGTCATACTCACTAGACCAGGTTTTTGATAGAATTACGCTATTCAAACTGTGCCACTAGACCAGGATTTTGTTCAAATTTGACATTTGTAGTACTTAGCAATTGTGTTTATTTGATGAAAATTTGTGAAACTACTTGGACATGTTGATTTTTGGAAGCCAAGGTTGAAATTTCCCCTTCTTTGCTAATTCCTTTTCTTTGTCAGCCTGTAGACCTTCTTGGACCAAAGCCACTCTAGCTTGAAGCTTCATAACTCATAAAAATGATCATCTCATACTAACTAAAGTTAGAGAGGCTAGAATGGATACTAGACAGTCCACCACCTTAAGATAACAATTAGTAGTTAAATTTATGTAGTAAGTTATATTTAATCCTTTCACACAAAGTTAATTGATTTTTACAGATGGGTTGAGAATTGCAAATGATAGACAAGTGTATAGGTGCTAACCTAGTTGGGATTTACACATTTTGTAGTGATGCAACAATTCTCACCCTAATCAAAATTAATGAAAACATCAATGTACTTATTCAAATCAAGAAAAGTTAATTAATTATTTTTTCAGCATCTTTAGTAGTTCAATTTGACCATTTGTGTATTGTGACATATAATATAAATATATTTTTTATTAAATTTTATAAGGCGCCTCTTAAAATCCCAATAAAGGCCCATTAAAATCCCAGGGTAGCCCATTAAATCTGGCCCACCTACAAGCCGGCTAAAGGCCTACTGAGCATTGCCCATGGCCTGGGGTTTTTCTCTCTAGCCTGGCTTGACTCGGCTTCTTGACTAGTTAATCACCCGCAAAGCCCATAGGCCAAGGTAAAAATGGGTAGGTTCGGCCCATTGCCAACCTTGACTTTCATTACGAGATCTTCCTTTATTTCAACTTTGACCTTATTAAGAAGGGGTAGTTGAGACTAATTTCTGCAATTCCAATCCTTGAAAGAATGGCACTTTATGAATACATTGGTCCTCAATCATATTTCCTTTGATTGTGATTAATGTGAAGCTCCTTTTGTTCATATGCAAGCATGCACCGTCAATTCAGTATCTCCAATGTTGCTCACTAGACAACTTGTACCATTGTTAAAATCAGTGGAGTACTCATGCATAGGACATAAGGACTTCAATAAGTATTGCAAAGAGAAGTTATTGTAATTCTAGGACAAATTAGTCAAAAATTGAGGAGTTTCTCTTAACTGGTCAGTTGTTGTTTTGGTAGCTTCTGTTGCTACAACAAAATGGTAGTTTTTGGTTCATTGCCTTTATCCTGTTTTCTCTTTGTCAAGCAATTCAGAAGACTTTTTTACACCAATTTTTTTTTTTTTTTTACCTACCAGCTTGTTGTTTCAACTTATTTTCGTGCTTCGTAGGCATTTGATCCTGTTTAGCATTTCCTTGATCTTACTACTCATCGTAAAACATTTATCATTGTTTCCCACATAATAGTTGTATATTATAAGAGTTAGACCTTTTTGTAATGGTACTTTGGGTTAAGTAATGTGTTTAAGCTTGGTGAGAGTGTGTAATTAAAGTATGTGTGTGTTTAGCAATTAGTTTTTTTAGGAGAAAAAAAAAAAAAAAAAACACTTCTTGGGGGGAAGAATATTTCCAAGTAAAAACCATTCCCTCAATTTCATATCTTAACCCACACTTAAATTGAGCAATTTTCTTGTTAGATTACCTTGATGAAAACTAACCATCTCATCATAAAATCTTTGTTTAAGTCTATCTTCAAGAACCTTTTCTTTAGCCAAGTTTTCTACTTGTACAACAAGTCTATTAACTATAGTTAGTGTATGTATATTAACTATATATATATATATAGATATAAATTCATGTTGGATTCATTGTAACACATAATTTATACATCACTCTTATATTAAAGATGTAACCCTTAAGGGGTTCATCAGTGAACATCAGGCTGAACTATGTGACTCTCATTTTTTTGTATTACTCTCTATTTTATGCTTCTGCTATTGGTACTATTTTAGAATATATAATAAGACACATCTATAACTCTTTCCAATGCATCATTAACGGCATGTAAAATCCACCACTAAATGAAAATATAGCGGGGTAACCCGCTCTGATACTAGAATTGACATAGGATAATAGGAAACAAGGCAACATTGGATTTTGAAATCTTGGTCAAATCTCGCAACTCTTTGGCAACTTGGATTATTAGGAATTAAGGTTAGGATTTGGTGGGGAAAAGGTTGGAAAATAATAAGAATGATAGGTTTCCAATGGAGGAAATGAATAACATGATTTAGGATTGAAATAATGGAGAAAACCCAAGATTTGGGTTGTTGCTTCTATGTTGTGAATAGTTACAAGGTTGTTCAGGGTTATTAGAGGGATGGGTGCTTTAGGGTTTGGAAGTTTTTGGATTTTAGGGTTTTAAAAGTGGAAGATTAATGGCGAAGAATCAAGGAAAAAAAATTTTCTATCCATTACACCTAAACCTCCTCTAAGTATCAAATCTAGAGTGTCCTCAACATCACACGTTTAGAGAAGGTTGTATCACACAACAAACATTAGACAAGCTCCATAGCTTCTCTGAAAATAGTTATTTATTTATTTTTCAAATAAAAGCATTACATCTCTTTAGATAGAAGAATAATACAAATTCCTAATAAACTTATGGTCCGTTTCGATTAAGGGGGAGTAGAGTAAAGTAGATTTGGCCCAAAATTAGCCTATTTTCAGTTAACTGTACTCTACTTCCCTCCACTCCCACTCATTCTCCCCTCAATCCAAAAGGGCGCCTAGACTTTTTAAAACTCTTATAAAACTTGTTCCTTGAGCTTTTACTACTAAGCCTAACCTAATAACTAAACTACCCATTTTCCTGTCTCTTATGTGTGTGTGTATGTTTGTTTCTCAAAAAAATAACTAAACTAAATAAGACCCAAAATAAGACCTTGGGAATTAGTACATCCCATGTCTTTAATGTACCATTAGTACATCCCATGTTTAGAAATTAGAAAAATTACAAATTTCGCATATGCTCTATTTCTTTCGATGGAATCTTAGTGTAAAAATAGTTTTCCAGTGTTTAGTAGCAAAAAAAAAAAAAAAAAAAGTAATAAAAAAAAAAGTCAATGAAAGATTATCTTTGGTCAACAAAAAAAGTATGACTTAATTTTAGAGATTATTTTCCACTAATTTTTTGAAAAACATATCTATCTCACAGCAAGCTAAATAAGGGAAGTTTGGAGATTTTTTTTCAACTTAAGCAAGGTTGCTACCAAACATAAGAAAATGATATAATTTTATATAAAAAAAAATACTTTTTGAAAAATGACTCATTTTCTATAAAATATTATTACCAAAACAAATAGAGTGTTGAATGAAATAAAACTAAGATTGACTTCCTACTGCCTACTTAAGTATTCTACAAGTATTTCAACAAAACAATTAAATGCTTTTGAAATTATATGCATATATATTCCTCTGCAGCCATGTGATAGAACTCAGTTTTTAGTTGAGCCATGACGGCTTGTATGGCTCATTTTAGGATTAGATTCGAGAAACAATCTTAATGGATTCGAGAAACAATCTTAATGATCAAGAAGGGGAGGACTAGTTATAATTTGATTTTAGAAACAGGACCACACTACTTGGACTAATCAAAACTATCTTCTTGATCAAGCAGGGGACGACTTGATATCGTTTGATTTTAGCAACAGGATTACACAACGAGGACTAATGAACAAAAAGAGCACTGGGAAAGGTAGAAATAAGGAAATGGAGCTTCCACTCTTCAGTTTTTCTAGCGTATCTACTGCTACTAATAACTTCAGCATCTCAAATAAACTTGGAGAGGGTGGTTTTGGTCCTGTTTACAAAGTAAGTTTCAATAACTAACCACATTGATCTTAGAAGAGAAATTATGAAGTAATATATAATATTCCACAATCTAACCTTTAACACAAATATTGAAGTCCCAATACTTGCATGAAACTGGTTCTAGGTGTTAGAGGTGTTTTTTTTGCTGATTCTAGGTGTTAGAGGTATTAGGTATACATGGGCGAGGCCCAATTATATCGTAAGCCTAATACCTCTACACTAGGATCCAACCTATAATAATTTTTTTTATGTGGACTCTTCCCAAGGTTTAATGAAAACTAAGTTAAAATAATTATTTTTAGGGATCCTTGCTGAATGGACATTTAGTAGCTATAAAAAGACTTTCAAGAAAATCTGGACAAGGATGGGAAGAGCTGAAAAATGAGGCAATGCTTATAGCCAAACTCCAACACAAGAATCTTGTGAAACTGCTTGGCTGTTGCATTGAAAGAGATGAAAAGATTTTGATCTATGAGTATTTGCCCAATAAAAGCTTAGATTATTTCCTTTTCGGTATGTACTTTAGCACAATCTTAATTACTTTCAAAGTCATCCTTAAATTATGCTTGTTCATTGTTTAAAATCTGGGTGTGACTAAGGCATCATACACATCAATCAATATATATATATATATATATAAGCAGAGACTTCATGCGGGAGAGTATCAGGTTCTACCATGTGGTGCACTCTATGAAAAGAATTAAAATATTCTTAAGCCACATTAGAGATAAGAATAAATTTAAAAGTATGAACTCTTTATTTCCAGTGGTTCAATGTTTCAAAACTACTTTTTATTACATTTTTTATTCAATGTTTTAAGACTATTATTTATTTCATTTGGTTCAATGTTTCATGACTTTTCCTCACTCTCTCTCTCTCTCACACACACACACACACACACAAAACCTCTTTGTATTTCCATTCACCCTTTTCACTTCTACTCCTTTATATACACATGCATATAGCCATTTATGTCATCCCATCTCAAATATACACAAACAAAAACCGATGTCATTTACCTTTAGCCTTTCAACAACACCTACATAACTCTAATATTGTAATACCATTTGATCCTAACCTATATAAGCAGGCTATGACCAAGGAAGATGGCTTGCATTTTTTATTCAGTAATGGTAGCTTACGAGTTTGATGTTGAAGTCGGACGTTGTGGATTTTGTGAAGGTTGTGATTCACTTTGAATCTTTGAGTGTTTGGGATTTTAGTTTGGGAAAGTCATAAATGTATATTATTTTAGAACTAAAGAAAAAGTTACATTATAATTAATTCTTTATGAAGTTAGCTATTTTTTGTGTGCTAGAGCTCATAATTTGTAGGGTTTTTTTTACTACTATTTTGTGTGGTATGAGTTTTAGTGATAAAAATAAAAATCGATTATAATTTCAAAGAATTTTTTGCTTTAAAAAAAAAAAGATATGGAAGCCCAACTAAAGGCAATTAAATTTTGATAAATGGATGTGTTTTTAGTTAATTTCCCTTTGTTTAATCACGTTCTCTTTATATTGATATTTACAAATGATTTCCTTAATTTCCTTGAGATAATGAATTGGGTGTTTGTAATTAAGGTCTCCATATTTGGTTGTGAGAATAGAGTGGTTGAGGAAGTACTGTTTGGGAGGTTACTTCAATATATGTAATTTTAGGATATAAAAGTATTTAATGCTTTAAATTCTTATTTATAGATTTCAAAATCATTTAATCAGTTAAAAAAATAAAATCTACTTTTAACGGTAAATATTATAATATGTTATAGTTTATAGTGTTATACATTTTTTTAAAAAATAAAATAAGTTAAGAAAATCAAGTTTCAAAGTATTCAACAATATTGTTGACAAATATAAATATTATACAACAAAATAAGTATTATATTTAGGTATTAATATATATAACAATGATTTCAAATAAAATTGTAAAGTAGTCTACGCATTGCGCGGGATATCTCTTGTAATGACATAATGCCAGCAAATTCTTTCTCATCTTCTATCTTACTATTTGTATGTGGTATTGAGACAGATCCAATTAGACATGGGATAATAGATTGGGCAACCCGAACTCACATCATTGAAGGGATTGTTCAAGGGCTTCTTTACCTCCATCAATATTCTAGGTTACAAATCATTCATAGAGATTTGAAGGCCAGCAACATCTTGCTGGATAAAGACATGAATCCTAAAATATCAGATTTTGGAATGGCAAGAATTTTGTGTGGGAATGGGTCACAAGCAACCAACCGAATAGTGGGGACTTAGTAAGTATAACTCATTAGTATGTATGTTCTATAGCAAATTTCAGTAATTAATACAAAGTATTCACAATGAAGTTACTAAACAGTTTGTTTTACAATGAAATACAGTGGCTATATGTCCCCAGAATATGCCATGGAAGGCCTTTTCTCAATTAAATCTGACGTCTTTAGTTTTGGAGTATTATTGTTAGAGATCTTGAGTGGTAAGAAGAATACTGGTTTCTATCAGAGCGACTCTATCAATCTTATTGGCTATGTGAGTAATGGACCCTTACTTTTAAGTTAACTAAAGTTTAGAAAATGTGTTTGGGTTTGACCATTTGAGTTTGTGTGTGTGTGTATTATACCATCTCTTGACTTTTCAAAGGATTATCTTGTCAGTAATGTTGATTTAAAAGTTATATATCCATTGTCAAACTGAGTTCCTCTAAACTTATGTTGCTACTTTCGATGGTTTACCCAACACGATTTTTGCTCCTTTAATTCAGTTTGCAATTCTTCTTATTTGTGATGTATACTATGCTAAGAGCATCATAAATGGCACTTGCCTTTAATTTTGATGCTAAATTTTCTTCAGGCATGGGATTTGTGGAGAAGCAATAGGTCGTTGGAGTTGATGGATCCAATCCTTGGAGATGTTCCTCCTGTGAATGTCGTTTTGAGTTACATAAACATAGCACTCCTTTGTGTCCAAGAAAATGCAGTTGATAGGCCTACGATATCAGATGTGATCTTAATGTTCAACAAGGAACCTGCACTTCTACCTTCACCAAAAAAACCAGCGTTTTCATTTGCCAGAGGTATGGAGGACTTGGGTACATCTAAGAGAAAGCCAGAAATTTGTTCTATAAATGATGTGACAGTCTCAATTTTGGAAGCTCGGTGACAACGTAGACTTGGTGATCATACCTCAATTGTTTATCTTGTTACCTAAGCATGTTTTAAAAAAACAATAATATTATTGAACTTGAGAAACCAAAATTTACCATTATCATTGGCTCATTGCCAGGTTGATGTTTGTCAAGTCCTACATTAAAAGCTTCCTCTTCTTGTTGTTTCTCTTGCTTTCATTAGATACCTCCCCTTCTTCTATTTTTAGCATAATTGCATAAGTATATTCATGGATTGATATAAGGGAGGGCCTTAGGGCCACTACTGAAAGTTTACACCCAAAAAAAGGCCAAGGCCCAAGTAGATGCCATTTTTTGGAATAAAAATAATTAATCAACCAATCTTTTATATATATCTAAATGCTGAAACATAACATTTATTGTTGCTACGCTTCTATTGAGCCACATTAGTAACCACAAATTTCTACTTCAGCTTCCATAACACCCATGACTCTTTATTTCCACTATTTTCAAATTCCCATGTAACTTCTTTAATGTCTTAGACTCTTTGTCTCCCCCTTTCTTGCATCTTCCTCTCCTTATTGAACTCAACCAGTTCATAACTATTTAGCTGTCACTATCTCTATAAAATTCCTCACAGATTAGTCTTGCAGGGAGCTCTACAGTTAAAGCTCTTGAAAGGACAAAACTGCTATGCCTCAGGTAGTCCAAGATGGACTAAATGATTGACTTCACAAGTTCATGCCTTCATTTGAGAATCCAGGATTCAACCATTTCTTCCTCAAAAGAAATTTGCAAACAAATGTAGTCAGTTACTTTTCCCATCTACATATGGATAACAATGAATCACAACTGGCTATTGTGGGTGCAAGAGAGTATGCCTCAACCAAGTGGACCGTGGCAGAGAAAAATGAGTCTTCACCTAAATTAGGTTTAGGAACCATATTGGGCCTTTTAGGCCAATCACTTACATGCATGCATGGGTCTGCATACTAGATTATGGGTCTGGAATTTGAATACAGCTTGGGAAGGTGTTAGGCACCCAAGACCACCTAGCTTATGGGTTGACCTTTGTTAGGTGTTGCCAGGCCATATTTAATTAAAAAGTTTATTAAGAGAGCCGTAATCCTTAACATAAACATACATCATGCACTTAAGGAAATAACACACACAACATATTAAAGGTCACATCACAATATAAAAGTAAACAAATAAAACACAATCAAACATATACTAAAAAGTAAAAGATTACAATTAAATCACACACATAAGGAAAGATTATAAAATAAACCAAACATGACAAAAGATTCAAACAAACATGGAAAATAATTAGACACAATTAATTAACCTAAACATATTCAAACCGAATCAAATATCATGTGAAAAATAAATAAATAAACAAAAACAAGAATTTTTGCCCTAATTTAAGTTCGAGTGGTGTTGTGATTCTCTCTTAGAGGTTATCACTGTTGCGGTGATGTTGCTGTGCATGGCAAGGACCCTTTATATATTGTCTGCCGTGACTGGTTTTTACCATTTTAGTCTTTAACTACTTTTGTCTAGATTAAGGTGTCCTTTCCGACCAGACTGTTTTGTTTGCTTGTTCACTGTGGCATTTTTATCCTTCATTTGTGCATTCTGCCGCTCATCCTTGACCTTTTATGGCGTGAACTGTTTTCTAATTTTCCATTCTTTATTGGCTTGCTCCTTTCAAGGGCTAGGCCTTGCTTGATTGTGGGTTTTCCTCTCTTTAGCCCATTCTTTGCTTCTTCCGTAATCTTGCTGTCATTCCTACCGTACTACTCTGCTGTTCCTACCATGGTGTTATTTGACCCGTGCTTGCTGGGCCTCTTTTAGGCTTGTTGCATGTTCATCTCTCAATTGGTTACAATGACCCAATATGGTCATTAGATTTATACTTATGCTACTTTGGGCTTTCTTGACCCATTACATTGCTTGTGGGCTCCTTTGGCCTATGTCTTTCTCCTTGGGCATCCTCGGCCCATTTGGTTTCCTTGACCATCCTCGGCCCATTTTCTAATTCTGCATTCTCATGAGCTTTTACTAACTCTTTTGGTCTTCCCTGACCCAATTACCCTATCCTTCATCCTTGGGGCTCATGGGCTTTCCATCAACACCTTACTTTCTTACTTCATTACTTCCGACCTGCTGTGGCTCATTCTTACTTTTTCTACATCACATAATGCCTATGAGTTTACTACTTCTTTCTCTGAGCTCCTTTAGGCCCATTTGCTTTCCTCAATGCCCATTTATTTACTTTATAAGCCTATGATCCATTATGCCTGCCATTCGGGTTTAAAGGTTTTTATATCAATCCACTAACTCTTTTCTGTCCATATTGTTAGGTTTCTTCCTACTATTGGGCTTCCAAAATGAGCATCAACAATAATCTATGATTAAGTTTGTGGCAAATTTGTTATTTGTAATTTTATTTAATAAACAAATCAAACCCAAAAATAGGAAAGTTGAGACCCAAGTATTGTATTGTAAGTGTTTTGTTACATACATGACTAGAACATGAGATACCACCTCCTATAATAAAGTAACAATAATACTAAACTAAATAGTCCGAGCTCCTATAAACTTTGATGAGGAAGGCCCTAATTTTTATTAAATTGTATACACAAAGATTTTATTAAATATGAAAACATTTCCTATTTTTTTCCATTTAGGGAGAGAGAGAGAGAGAGAAAGAGAGATTTGACTTTTATTTTTTGCTTGAATGAGGAAATTCAACTCAATCACCATTAAATGAATTAGTCTTATTAAAAAGTAAGAATAATGATTTTTTAATTATATATATATAGAACATTAAACTAAGTATTATATAATTTATATTTAAATATAAAAATGCACATTAAAATTGTTGTCTAAGATCTCAAATTTTATTTAGTCAACCCTGCTTGTCTTCCATTGATTCAATTAAAAATAAAAATAAAAATAAAAATTTATTAAGTGACTTGTTGTACCTGACACCATAACATATTAAAAAATAAAAAATAATGACCGGAATAGTAATAAAAAATGGGTGAGTGGCATACCATGACTTTTTAAAAAGTTTGACATATATTACTCGAAATATTTATATAACTAAATAAACTGGGAAAAACTGTGAGATCAATCATGAAGGTTGTGTTTGGATGGCAACATTTGAATTTGAATTTAAATTTAAATTTAAAATCAATTGATTTGAAACTAAGAAAAATTGTGAGATTAATCATGAAGGTTGTGTTTGGTTGGCAACATTTGAATTTGAATTTGAATTTATAATCCATTGATTTGAAATGCCTTGATTTGAAAATTTTTTGTTTGGCTCCTTTTAAACAATGAAAGATTTAAAATTTGTCATTTGAAATTTTATTGTTTGGATACCTAAATTTGAATTTAAATTTAAATTTAGATTTAATATCAATAAAATATTTTTTTTAATTATTATTTTTCTTAATAAAATAATATTAAAATTTTGGTTTCTCTCTCTCTTCTCTTTCATCTCCATTTCCTCTGTCTTTTTGTGTCTCTCTGGCAAACCCACACAACACCATTCACCAAAACTTAGCCACACTCTTCTGTCACCACCAAAATTACCCAAAAAAAAAGAGAAAGAAACCCACATCTCAAAGCTGCCGCCGCCGCCCAACCCTGAACAACCCACCACAAACCCATCGAAAAAACAATCACATACCCATATCGGAAATAATCACATACCCATGCTGGAAAAACAATAACATGCCCACACCAACACAATCGATTCAACTTCACCACCGCCGCCGCCCAACCCAGTAACCACCGAATCAACCCAACGCACCAAACTCCAAACCCATGGCCAAACCAACTTCTCAAATCTCAGACCCACACCATCACAATCATACCCACTTCTCAAATCTCGAACCAAATACCAAACCCATGGAAAAGAAAAAAAAAATGAGGGATCTTTGAGCAGAAAAATAAAATAAAATAATTTTAGGATTTGGAGAGGAGATGAGATTTTGAGATAGAGGAACCGAGGGAAGAGGGCGAGCTCAAGTTGAGCCACAGCCATGGAGGCTTGGAAAGTGGTAGAGCAAGGTCGAGCCTTGGTGGTCTGTGAGCTTCGGCCAGGAGAGAACAGAGAGTTTGAGAGATAGCCTTGGGTCCGGAGAGAACAGAGTGTTTGCAGCCAGTCTTTCGTCGCCGGCGACGTAGACGATATGTTCTCTACACAAACGGTGTCAGAGACTCCGTCTCCGCCGCCGATCTCTAGCGGAGGATTCTCTGATTTCTCACCGGAACAGAACAGAAAGGACTTTGATGGAGGTTTTGGCGAATCGAACGGCCCGATCTTGACTCCGCCGTCAGAGATGCAGTCGGAGGAGGGCTTTGCTCTGAGAGAGAAATACAGCACAGTGCATGAGAAATTTCAAATTCCATCGTGTCTGTGGGTATTTGAAATCCATGGAGTTAAGCTTATCAAATTCTGATTGGATTTGGGACCAAATCCAAATCCATTTCTTTTAACTTACCCAAACAAAGGATTTGGATTTAGACTTCCTCAAATCCAAATCCAAATCTAAATCTATGGGATCCAAACGGACTAGAAAGAGTTTTTAAAAATTATAACTCTTTGCAATTGCATTATTATTTTTTAAAGAAAAATTTAACAAGTTTTTAAAGCACCCTTGACGTGTCTTTCTAGGTATGGGCCCCCAGTGGCGTAGCCACACTCAAGAGTGGACTCCCAAAATTTTAAAAAATTATTTTATAGTATTTATATTATTTACATTTAAAAATTTTAAAAAATATAATATGTAAAAATTGAAGTTGTTTGGATAAGTTAAAAGAAATGGATTTGGATTTAGGCTTCCTCAAATTCAAATCTAAATCTTAATCTATGAGATCCAAACAGACCAGAAAGAGTTTTTAAAAATTATAACTCTTTGCAATTGCATTATTATTTTTTAAAGAAAAATTTAACAAGTTTTTAAAGCACCCTTAATGCGTCTTTGTAGGTATGGGCCCCAGTGGCGGAGCCACACCCAAGGGTAGGGCCAAGGCCCCCCAAAATTTAAAAAAATTATTTTATAGTATGTATATTATTTACATTTTAAAAAATGTGGCATGTAAAAATTAAAGTTGGCCTCCTCAAATTTTAAGTCATTTCAATAGTGCTCTTAAAATAAAAAGAAATTATATTAAAATCATATAATTTAAGAGGTTTAACAAATTAAACCATGTAAAAAATTATAAATTTTTGTACATGTTTAATAGAAGAAATACATGAGTTTTGTATACTTATTAAAATTTAGAAGATGATAAATTCTTTTAGTAAATTAATTTATATGTGTGTAAAGGTTTATCTTAATTAATATATTAACGTCATAACTTGACCCCTCCAATCCAAAATTTCTAGCTCCGCCCCTTGGTATGGCCCTAACTTTTTTTTTTTTTTTTTTTCCTATGGACGTAGCGTTAGAAGCTATTTAGAACTTATAACTTAGAAGGTCCTTTGAATAGGGTCGAGGATAGTCTGTTAGCGGCCGAGGTCTTATTAGAGGCTAGCTGGAATTTGAGCTTGCTCTCTTTTGTCTTAACCCACTCTCTGGACAGGGACATCAACAACAGTTCAACACCACCCCTGTCAAACTATTTGGTTTTTCAGTTGAAGTATAAGACCTCATCCCATTGAATCATTTGATTCCTTTACACTTTTAAACCCCAAAAAGAAAATTATAATAATTTATAATTGTAAGTGATAATTGATTGACCGTTGACAGCTTGTTGCATCAGTCATCACCCTATTCTACTTTTTCTGTTAAAGTAAAATTTAGAAACAATACCTTAAGTGCGTTGTTATTTAAATTTTCCTCTTAAGATTTAATTATGTGACTACTTAATTTAAAAGAATACGATTTCATTCCATGAAAAAAAATTCACATTACAGAATCGTAAAATGAAAACTTAAGGAATACCACTTAAATATTGTATTTAAATCTTGCTCTTTATGTAATTAGCCTACTCTTTGAACTTATTTTAAGTTTTTTTTTTTTTTTTTTTGTTTTGAGAATCCTTTGAACTTTTTTTAAGTTATAACTGCTAATAATAGAGTCGGTGTCCCCGCAATATTTATTCGTGCATGCCTGTTTTAGTCATTTTACCTAAATAGAACCTTTATTAACTAAATATTATCATAAATCTCTACATCCGACCTTAGCTCAGTTGGTAGAGCGGAGGACTGTAGTTGAGATCAATTGTCATCCTTAGGTCGCTGGTTCGAATCCGGCAGGTCGGATTTTTTTAATATTTATTTCTAAATCTTTCTCTCGAAGTTTTCCCCTTACTTTCACACAAAATACCTTTTTTTTTTTTTTTTTTTTTTTTTTTTGAGGGGAACTTTCACACAAATACTTTATGCCTTCTTTTACTTTTTCCACTGGGCCTTTATGCCTTTAGTATAAATACCATGCTTTAATATGTGTTTTTTTTATAATAACATGAAGAAGAAGGCAATGCTTTAATATGTGTTAAATCAAAGGTGAATTGAATACCATGCTTTAATATGTGTTTTTTGATAATAACATGAAGAAGAAGGCAATGCTTTAATATGTGTTAAATCAAAGGTGAATTGACATTGTAATAACTAATAACCATTACATATAGAATATATTCGAACTAGTATCGAACTAGTTTGCAATAAGGCTATTAATTTGATTCCAATTTTTGGTTTGTGCTTTGCTTGCCAGCTAGAAACCAAACTACAAAATACTCCCATTAGGCAAAGTAAGAGAGGTTAAAGCTTTGTTAGAGAGAGAGAGAGAGAGAAGAAAAAGGGGTGGGGTGGGGAGGTTGAAGCTTTAATATAGTTGATAATCATAACTAGCTAAGGTACAGTATTTGCTAAACCACTTGAGAGTCATATTTGATAAAGAGTAGCATTTATTACACACAATGTTTATAATATTTTTATAAATTGAAAACATGACTTTTATTCACGTTTTCAATTTTAAAAATATAATCATGTGTAACATACTATGTGCAACAATTATTAACCTTTAATAAATCAAGCATGCAAAAAAGCAATTTCTAGTTAATTGAAGATGTGCAACAGTCCAAACAGTAAAAAGAAAAAATAGAATAAATGAAAAAGTTTGAGAAGAGATAAAGAAAACTTTCTACTCATTTTATGGCTCATGGTTCTTTTTGCGGTTGGTGCGCTTGTTTATATTCTTGAAATGTGTTCACACCTGTAACTAACACAACTAGGCTAAACCATCCACCACTTTCCCTCATCAGAACAGAGACAGCCATAGAAAGAGATCAGTCAAATTAATTTAGCCAATATGTATCTCCACCTTCTTCTTCTCCTCTTCCTCATGATAAGTCCATTCACACCAAAGCCAACCATAGCTCCAAACCCAGCATGTCAAAGCTCCTGCGGCTCCGTCCAAATCAAGTACCCCTTTGGCACCGGTTGCGGCTGCGGCTCGCCACGGTTCCAGCCCTATGTAACCTGTACACCTGGCGGAGACCAACTCCTCCTCACCACCCACACTGGCTCATACCCAATCACCTCCATAGACTACAAAACTTCCTCTCTAACCATAGCCCCCAAGACATGTCAACATGCACATCCATGCACCACTCCTCCAATTTGGGCCTAGACTGGTCCAGCCCATTTCAGCTAGGCCCATCAACTTTCATTCTCATTTCATGCACATCCCCTACATCTTCCTTAACCCTAAAGAGCACCCCCATATGTGACCCCTCAAGCGTTCACCTCTGTGATTCACTCTACACGTGCCCGGCCGTCGTCTCCCTCGGCTTGCCATTGTTCCCACCAACGAACACGTGTTGCGTGTACGCGCCGGCAAACTTTAACGGTAAAGGAGAATTGGAATTGGATGAATTAAAGTGTGATGGGTACTCGTCTGTGGTGTCATTAGGAGACTACCCAATTGACCCTTCACATTGGGAATATGGGGTGGCCTTGAAATATATCAATGACATATTGGATAATAGCATTATTGATAGCAAATGTAACTCGTGCGAGATGAGTGATGGTATTTGTGGGTATGTGCCACCAAGTAATTCGTTTGTCTGTGTCTGTAAGAATGGATATAATACAACAATGGATTGCTACAGTAATAACTTATACGGTCAGAATGAGGAGCAATTTTGGGGCACTGCTTCTTTTCCAACAGGTAGTTTTTTTTTTTTTTTTAATTGTCATTTTTGCTTTATTCAATGCACTAGGTGCTTAGCCTTGAAGCAAACCTGCTACTTTAAGCTTTTTGTTATTCGTAGCAGAATTTGCTAGGATTAGGATCCAGGGCAATTCACTTTATCCCTCTCACAAATTTTTTTTGCTTTTCACTTTTTACTTCTCTTAACTTTTTTTATTAATAGTTGAGATTGAAAGTTGCTTTTTGCAATTATCAATCTCAACCATTTATAAGAATTGCATCAGATGCAAAACCCACCTGATCTCAATCCAAATTATATGCATATATACCATATAAGGAAAAGGCTCTAGTAGCCACTGGGGGAGCCAGAGGGAGGCGAGGGGGGGCACTTGCCCCCTAACTCCTAAAATTTTCTAGCATTAGTAGTCTAAAGTAATTACTTAATAACATGGAGGGAAAAAAAAAAAGACTTCTACTTGGTTGTAAGTGACTCTAACACAGGAAAAAGAAAGGAAAAAAAAGTTTTCAAACACCAAACCATGTAGGCTTTTCACCAATTTTACTATTCTTATAAGTAGCTTTTGTCTTGTCCTACGAGTTGCACATATTTCACTATTTTTTAATTTTTATTTTATATCATTATATATACAATTTTCACTATTTATGATACTTTTCACAGCATTTTTTCCTTAAATGATATTAGAGATACTATAAATTTTACTATTTATGTCTTACAAATTGGTATGTCACCGATTACAAAAAATAATTTCAAACATTTATTCATTACATTTTTTAAGTAACACTAATTGCATTTTTAGTCCATCAGTTTGTAAATTTTTTAGTAGCTATGAATTGGTTATTTTTGTTTATTTATTTAAATAATATGAAATATATATTTATATTTGCTTACAATTGTTTATTTATTTTGTTATTATTGTTGATTAATATTTTTTAGATTAATTTCACTTTTAATATCGTCTTTTAATTTTGTCCCCTCTAGACTAAAATCCTGACTTCACCACTGTTAGCAGCTATTATGCAATTGGATAAAATCACATTTGAAACATACAAAATAGATAGGTTATATGCAAATTGTAGCTTAACTAAAAGTTTGCTTTTAAGTTAATCTCAAGTGGACCTAGAGAGTCTATGTAATTTCTTTGTTTCTTATTTATCTTTCATAATGTTGCAGGGAACATTTGGTTTGGGTTTTTGGCAAGCCTAATATTCTGCTTCGCAGTTTAGCTGAACCGAGCAAGTAGCTCTTGTAAGAGCATTCACAATGGGACAACTATATGCCAAATGTAACCAAAATTTAGCATTTAGGCCCAATAACTCTCAACAGCCAAAGGCTACTCATGGAAAAGTGTAAAAATTTTTGGCATAATGCAACGGTACCATCGTAAATATATGATAGTACTGTAACTGAATGGTATGTACGGATAATACTTTTTTTTTTCCTATTATGACGTGATTCTCGCCGATGATGGGTTGATCAACGATAAAGGAAACATTGATCTAGTGGCAATGATGTTGATCTAGTGGCAGCGGTGCGATGTGGGTTTGGTTGAGGTTTTTGCTTAACAACTGTCTGGGTTTGATTGGGGTTGATCTGGGTTTTTTCTTTCTTTCTTTCTTTTTTAATATGGGTTTTTGTTCCGGTGGAATTTTGGTGGGCAATGGGCAATTATGGCGTGGTGGGCATGGTGGAGGTGCGATGGTGGTGACTGGGTAGTGGAGGCACAGTGCTAGAGGTTGAGGGAGCTTGAGAGCTTGTGAGACCCATTGATACTAGCAGTGACAAGTTGTTGATGAGGAACTAAGAGTGAGTGAGAACGAGAGAGAAGCTTTACTAGTTTGGGTTAGACAAAACAAATGGGAAAACACAAAGAAAAAAAAAATGAAGATGGAAGATAAAGGAGAAGAAGGTGAACAGTAAAGGAATGGAGGAGTTAGGAAGATACACACGCGTGTGGAGGAAAAAATTGGGAAAAAAAAGGAAAAAATATATTTTATTGTATAGATATATTATTTTAATGAGTAAAATAGAAAAATAAAAATTAAGATGTTAGGTTTATTGTAAAATAATATTTTATAATTGATAAAATAAATTTTTTAGATGGTAAGATAGGATAGAGTGGCATTTCTAAATAAGAATGACCTAAGTTGTAGTGAGACTCTGATGCGTCTGAACGATTACCTTTTTGTGTGCAAAGTGGTAATTAAACAGACTAGGCCAAATTTATCCAATGAAAAAGAAAAGGAATAAAGGCAGTTAACGCTCAAGCATCCTCCATGTATGAACGTGAACCGTACACGTGGAATAGTTGCTATGTTCCAAAGCAAACGTTACCACCGCTGACTCCAAATTTTCTACCAGCTTTTTTCATTGTTGCTGTGGCGTAAGTGCTTTTTTTTTTTTTTTTTTTTTTTTTTAATTTGATAATGTGGCGTAAGAGAATTTAGGCTTTTTTTTTTCCCCTAAAAGCTTATTTATATATATATATATATTTTTTTTAAAGTAATTGAAATATACTTATACCTTAAAAAAGAAGATAAAAATTGACGTCTGTGAACAGTATCAACAAATAAGCTAAAAATCTATTCAAAAGATGCTACTAAACATATAATCAAATACTATGATTGATACATGATAAAATTACGAAAGTAATATATGAATCACAATTTATTATTACAAGTTGAGAAAAAGTTGTGTTTCTAGCATTGTTTAATTTGTAACCACTTGAATTTCCAATGTTCCAAGCTTACTAATCCAATCGGGAAAATGAAATAATAGGAGAGTCAAAAAGCCAAAAAACCTCTTAAGTAGGGCAAGGTGTGAAAAAACTAAATCAAAACTGAGTCCCTCGTCACCTAGATTAAGAGAGGTTCTGCATCTTATAATGGAATGTCTTGGACTCTAATTGGTAAGAGTTTATTTATTTATTTAAAGAGTTTAGTCTCAGTGGGGCCTTTGGTCTTATTGTTGCATCTTGCATTCCCTCCTAAAATAGGATAAGTAAATAAAGAGAAAGCAAAAGGGAAAACGGGAAGAGGGGGGTTCCCAAGGACCACAATGCCAAAGACTTAATCAACCATAACCAAGACAAAATCTAGCTTAATTTCATTTTTTTTTTCTAATAAAATGATGTAATATGTTACATCCACAACATTTTTACAACATTTTCATAATAATTCCTAGGGAATAAGTTGTTACTGGCTCCACCTAAAATTTGTTGCAAAAATATTGTGAATGTATCATTTCTCAACCTACAATAGTCTCTAATCTTTTTAAAAGAAATTTCAAAGGGTTCACATCCTTTGCAAATGTTGTGGAATCAGATTCTAAGCCTATCTTTCCAGTTGTGACGATAATAGCTAATATTCTTTGTGCGTTGATATACACTTATCTACCTCTTACCTCTATTATATCATACTAATAAATAATAACTAATGAGTACTTTTAACAAATTTCATAGTGTCCATGTTTATACATAACCACACAATCAAGTATCATAAAAATGTAGGTTCAACTGAGAAATCATACATTCCTGAATTCTCTACACCATTTCAAGTAGACCATTTAGTCTACCTTGTGGCCATTGTTGTGGTTATGTTGCTTAGGTGGAGGAGGTATATCCATGAGAAAAGACTCTATGTGCTTGCACATCTCTTTGGGTTTCTCAACGTTGATTGCATGCCCTGCATTCTTTATGATTACTAGTTCCGCATTCTCACCCAAATGCCTGTATAGTGGGGAAGATTATTTCAAAATCCAAACCTTAAAAACAACCGATGAGTTCAAAGGGCAATACAAATACCAACTTGGTTGATGAGGACATGACAATAGAATGTAAAAGTGTTCTGAAGTACACAACTACCCATATAGGTTAGAGAAAATCAAAGGATGAATGATATTATTGAACTTATTTAGTTCTTCATATCTACCTTTTTAATCTGTGTGCCAATTCCAGCGGGAATACCTGGTCTTCTTCTCCCCAGATTAACAATGTAGGCTGCATGAAGAAGAAGAAGTTATATATGCCTCTAAAATATTCTCAGAAAAGAGGTAAGAAATATATACAGAAACCAAGCTATGGTGATTGTATAACACGTAATATGTAATAACCTGGGTCATCTTGGGAAGATCAGACAGTTTCCTATCCTTGTGTAACGCGTGAATCAATCCTTTCTGCTCTTCATAGTGTTCTTTACCCAGCACCTGCCAGTGCAAGCAATTACCAACACAAAAAGTTTAAGCTAAAACTAGAGATGAATTGTCGCCAATTATTATCAACTTATGTCTGTCAATTTTGGATTACCCCCCAAATAAATATTTCATGTCACAAGAACAATTCCCAGTCCTTGCTACTATTACACTACCCAGGGAGAAGATTTGGATAATCATATCAAGACAAATAAGCTCAGTAGCATTTTAGAGGCTTTGAGATATATATATATATATATATATATTAGATGCTCAGAAAAATGGAACTGTTTAGAGATAGCTTTAGAGTCTAACTCCAAAGGAAACCAGTTGCAGAAGATGCATCCTACATGCACAAGCGCAAAAAAATAAGGTCCACTTTGGTGGCACATAAATATCATGATAGGTTTGAGTTACAACTTTTATAACTTACTCTCTTCAAAACTTATACGCATGGAATACAGTGTTATCTATAAAATGCTTAAATATCAAGTTTTCTTTTCGTATTTTAATATCAGACATATAAATTTATTAATTGAGTAATAAATATCGCTAGACAAAACAAAATTATTGAGATAGTATGATACTTGGTCCCGTCATGATACAAAATTAAATATGGGGATAAAGCTAGTATTAATTAACATAATAATGAGAATTCCTAATGGTTGGTAGTGCCCCACCTCTACCTTATCTCTAATAAAGACATTGTGAAAAGGAGTGTCACTGTGTCAGTTGCTTCCATGGGCATCTAATAACTCAGCTCAGTGGATGTTTGTTGCGTCACTGCCTTTTCTTTTCTTTGACAATGGTCAATAAAGCATTCAAACCGTGTTAAAAGAACCACTTGGCTCTGGATATGAAGGCCTCTCTTTAATGCCAACAATAAAATCTTAGCAAAGAAGTCATACCGGCCTAAGGGGCCCGGGCCCCCTTGGGTCCAATTTTTTTTTTATTTTATATAATAGTTATTATATATTTTAATTTTTTAGTTGCGTCTTTTTTTCTTCAATAAACCTAACTAATTTCATCTTGAAAACAACTATCCAATCCAAAAACTTAATAGAAATTATAAAAACATTCATAACAATGATTGTATTTTAACCAAAAAAAAAAAAAAACTATTTTACCACTAAATAATAAAAAAATCATGTATGATTAGAGAGGCTAAAATTAAAATTTTTTCAACTACATTAAACTGGTATAAATACCAGTTGATTGTAGCAATTTGTCAAAAATAAAATACAATATTTTATTAAGATTATATCTCTTCTTTCAATTAAAAAACTTAAATTCTCTCTCTTCATTTATTATTTTAATGAGTTGTTTATATTATTTTAAATGAAGTGTAAAAAAAAAAAATTTAATATTAGGTGCATTATAAAGTGAGGTGGTAAAATAGGTAAAGTAATTTTTTAAGGTGCTAAAAACTAAAACTTTTAGCACCACTATTATGAATGCTCTAACTTCAATAATATATATATATATATATCTCTCTCTCTCTCCTAGCCAGCCTAGTATTAAAAAAAAAATTATATCTTAATGTATTTAGAAATAATAATTTTATGTATTTATAATTTTTTAATATTTTTCTTTATACTCGGCCCCGCTAATTTATTCCTCACTTTTCTCTATCCCGAAGACCTTTGATTTCCCAAGCCTTAGAGCTTGAGGATTAGGAGGAGCATATCTAATAAGTACTAATAACCAATTTAAAAAAAAAATAAAAATAAAAATAAATAAACACCTTCAATACCAATATTATAACAAGTCAACATATCCTTTCTATCGATATTTGTGGGAATCTTACCATTAACCAAATAAATAAAAAAAGATATCATTTGGGACAGAAAACATATAAAAAAATAAAAAATAAAATAAACATTTTCAACG
The DNA here is from genome assembly GCF_002906115.3 of Quercus suber. Lineage (NCBI taxonomy): Eukaryota > Viridiplantae > Streptophyta > Magnoliopsida > Fagales > Fagaceae > Quercus > Quercus suber. Next base: position 2,417,224 of record NW_027069475.1, read on the forward strand.
AGTTAATGGTATTTAATAGGTACTTCTCTAATTGCGCAAGTAACCATAATAGTATTCTAGCCGGTAGATCTGGACCTACGAAATAGGAAACTAGCTTGTTTCTCCAGCCCTAGAGGGTATGAGTAGGCATTAAGCCGAAAATGTGGGGGGTTTTTTGCTTCAATGTGACGAAGGATCACATTATTTATTGTTTGTAATAAATTGCAAGCCGTCTAAAGTACAATTTAGAAAAATAATTAACCTAAGCAAACAAACAAACAAAATGTCAAACCAGAGACAGCTCTCCAAATTTCGGAATCCAAATCTTCTGTCCCACTTTTCTTACTCCACTCTATACTTCATCAATAAATACTTACTACGTGTTCACTTAATTAATTAAATACTATCATTATTGACTTATTAATACTACAGTTATTAATTAATAGTAGTATTTAATTAATTAAGTGAACACGTGGTAAGTATTTATTGGTGGAGTATAAAGTAGAGTAAAAAAAGTGGGACAGAAGATTTGGACTCCAAATTTCGTACCCAAAATCAGAACAAAATCCAAAGAGTATTATTTACTCAAAATTTAAAAAAAAAAAAAAAAAAATTCCAAAGAGTATTATATTAAACTAATTTAAAAAACAAAAATGATTGAAGAGGGAGGGGACCCACTTACATTGATGAAATCATTGAGAATACAGGAAGGGGCCTTCAAATTGGGTTTAACGAACGTTAATCTCAACAGCTCTCTCATCTTCTCCGCGTTTTGCGGTAACAGAACACTAACGGCCTCGTCCACGCTCTTCACCTTAAACAGGCCTTCCTCCATGTCTCTGTCTTCCATGCACACCCCGGAACAGCAAAGCACCACGCGCTCCACGCGATCCTTGAACCGCGTGGCCATGTTGTACGCGACGAACCCGCCGTAACTGATTCCGACCACGCGCATGTTCTTGCTCGCGCCCTGGGCCTCCATGAGGCCCATCACGCACTGGGCCTGGAATGCCTCGGACCTGTCGGGTCGGGTCGAGTGGGACTCGCCGAAGAAGACCAGGTCCGGGACGTAGAGGTTGAAGTGGGGAACGAAATGGGAGATGAATTGGTTCCATTGCCACATTGCGTTGGCGCCCATGCCGTGGATCAAGAGGAGATTGGGCTTCGACGGGTTGTGGGCCTTCGGGGCCCAGCAGTGCATCACCGTGCCTTCGCCGAGGTCCGTCGTCGTCGACTGCAGCCCCGCCTTCGAGAACGAGTACCGGTGGTACCATTCAAACGCCTTAGCGATGCTAAAGCAATTTGACATTTTAGAGTACAGGAAGGAAGGAGTGTTTTGTGTTTGTGTGTGTTTTTTTTTGTTTTTTTTGTTTTTGAGAGTGTATAGAGCGAGTGGAGAGGTGACGAATGTGGCAGTCACTTATAGGGCTGTTTTAAAGGCAGAAATGTAAGTTCCTTTTGCTTTTTCTTTTTTTTATTTTTTTTATTTTATATATACACACTTGGTTATTTAATTTAACTTTTTTTGGTTTGCACTTGGTTATTTAATTAAAAATATACTTCTACCAAAAAAAAAAAAATTATGTAACTGAATTTTAAGAAAGAAACCAAGGAACAGCACATTGTACTTAAGTTTTGTCCAAATATATATAAAAGTGTAATGCTACAGTCACAAACTATTTTATTATATTTTTATAAACTATTGTTGTGGCTAACTTCTTACTGTTCTCATTTGGACCCACCAATAGCATCGCTTATTTATTTACTAATAATCACTCATCATTCTATCAAAATAATAATAATAATCATTCACTACATCAACAGTTTATAGAAAATTTTATAAAAAAATTTGTATTTTTAGCATTTTCCTATAATACTTTATTTTTTTCTTAGACTTATATTTTTGCTACAATGCGAACACATGTCCAAAACAAAACACGTGTCTGAATCATAGCATGTCCAATGAAAAAAGTCACAAGACACAAACTTCACCCTATTTTTACCAGGCATATATTTTAAATGAATGTAAATAAATAAAAATGCGAAATTAAGGTAAAAAGTTATTCTAATTTACCGGAAGTTCAGTAAAAAAAAAAAAAGTGTGTCATTTCATTGTGGAGAGTTCCTGCTTGGTGTGCTCACCAGTCACCAGGCTCACCACCAATAGGTCCAATGCCATTTACCGTTTATTAATTGAATTAGGCGTTTGGCTACCTAACATTCATTTGCTGGATTACCTAACGATTAGATTAATTAATAAGCTCCTTATAAATGACGAATATTAATTTGGGTAGTGAAGTAAAAGAACAGAATTTATTCGTTTCCATTACATACAAGGGACGGCCAAACAATGCATCATTTACTTGTTATTGTGTGTAATTGCCTAATTGGTCACTAATTGCGTAATTTGCTGTTTTTGTTACACAGTTGACAATGAGGAGTGTTGGGTAAGACACAGTTGGGAGTTGGCTGAGGCATTAGTTATATCTCTATGTATCCATTAAAAACGACAAATAAAAACAATATGTCCATTAAAAACGACAAATAAAAACAATATATCCATTAAAAATGACAAATAATAAAAACAATTCTTGTTGTCCTATTCCTGAAAATACAAAAGAGGGGTCCAATCAATTATAGAAAGCAGCCCAACGATTTACAATGTGAAGGCAAAAAAAAAAAATCCTCGTAAAAAAACTTTAATAATATTTTTTAAACTAATATATTTGGAGTATCCGTTAATTTTTCCTTTGATTAATTATAGTTAAGTTGACATTAACTTGGTGTATCCATTAATTATTTTTCTTAACTAATTATAGTTAAGTTGACATTAACTTAATTGAAGTATCTGATAACTTTTTCCTTGATTAATTATAGTTATAACTTTGAGTAATTCTTAAGTATTTTGGAGAATAATATTTTCTTCTCTCACATTCATAGTAGGGTCCGCTTATAAAATTCATGAAAAGTCCACTATGAATGTGAGAGAAGAGAGCGTCATTTTTTTATGCTCAAAGAGTACCTAAAAATTTTCCTATAACTTTTCCCTTAATCTATACTACTATTTAAGAGACGTCTACCGTTTGAAATTCTCAATTTAGATACCCAAAATACCCTCAAATTCATTCATTTCTAAGCTTTAAATCATAGGGTTAGACATGTAAAATTAGTAATTTAAAAACTCCTAATTTTTAGCTAAATTAAAATAATAATAAAAAACAGTTTTTTCTCCCACCTCCACATTTCTAACTCACATTAGTTATCAAGTACTAATACAACTTCTTCTTTTTGAAATAAAAGATAAAAAAATAAAACTGCTTTTTTCCCACAAACATACCTTTTTTTTTTTAAGAAAATACCATGTTCACAATATTTTCACAACAAATCGTATGTGGCAAGTTGTTACGGGTTGTTATTGGTGGGGTAGAAAAGTAATTTCAAAAAAAAAATTAAAACCAATAACAACTAACCACTTATAATTTGTTGTGAAAATATTATGAATGACTGGACATAGTACCTCTTTTTTTATTATTAAAAAATAAAAAATTAAACTATTTTTTTTCCCACAAACATACCATTTTTTTTAAAAAAAAATGCTATATCCATAATATTTTCATAACAAATCCAATGTGGCAGGTTGTTATGCGTTGTTATTGGTGAGGTAGAAAAGTAATTTCAGTGGTAAGTTTAAATTAGAACCAATAACAACTAGCCACTTATAATTTATTGTGAAAATATTGTGGACAATTGGATGTAACACCTCTTTATATATATATATATATATCATTAAGTTGTTTTTTTTCCACCTTTGCATTTCTCTCTCACATTAGTAGTCAAGTACTAATACAACTTCTTATTAAAATAAAATAATAAAATAAAACTGTCATGAGTAAAACGTGTAAACTCAAAAAATAAAAAATAAAAAACCTCATCACAGGCACTAAGCATGTGTAATGAGACTAGTTAACTATAGTTAAGCTGACATTATCTTAGGGTCTATTTAGTTAGGAGGATGGAAAAGTAGAAGGATAGAAAATGCAGAGATGATAGAAAAGTGAGAGAATAGAAAAGATTTTAGTTTCCTTCATTTCTGTTTGGTTGGGAGGGTGGAAAAGTGGATGAATGAATTTTTTTTTTTTTTTTGGTTAAAAATAAAGTTTGTATAAATTGATCATCATGTCCCTATTAAATAAAATAAAATGTAATACATTATACTTTTAAGAAAAAAAATTATGTATAGATAGACACTAATTAAAGTAAAAAAAAAAAAAATCATCAAAAAGTAAAAAAAAAAAAAAAAAAAAAACGTGTGGGGAAAAAAGGCACAATCTAACATAGTGGACTTAGAGCCCCATGTGAGGATTACTGTGCGTCCGAAGAGAAGAAGAGGTAAGGGCAAGGCCCATCTGGAAGAGGGACCCCCAGAAAGAAAAGTGATTACAATTCGAAGAGGTCACCTTCTGTCCGAAGAGGTTATACTCCTCTGACGCGAATAGTATGGATCAATTGAACGTATAAAAGGTCAAAATGATCTTCCGAGGACTCCTCCTGATCAAGATAAGCTCTGGTATATCTGGAGAAGATAAGAATGAGGAAATATCTAAAGGAAAAACTGCTACCACCGCATTTAAGGCACTGCAGCAACTTCTCTAGCCGCATTTATGTGGAGAAGACCTTTGAACAGTGCATTCTCACCTACCGCGACTCACATAGAGCTAAAAGAGATGCTTGACATGACATATATTCAAGTAGACTCACGGATGAGGTACAAGTGGACGATGGAGATGAGGAGAAGGGAGGTTATATAAAGGAAAGAAGCTCCTGAGAAAGAGGAGGGAGAAAAAACAAAGGAGAAGAAAACAAAAAAACTTTATTGTAACCCTAAGATCTGTATTTACCACATAATCAATAATATATCTTTTCGGACATCAATCCTTTACGTGTAAATTCATGTTGGTTTATGCTTGAGGGTTTTGATTAATTGTTGTCGATTCCATAATCAACCTGGCTCTTTCACCCATTCTCTACAAATTCATTGTTTTGGGCTTGGGCCATAAATCCTAACCCTACAAAAGGCATAACAAAATGTTTTCAAAAAAAAAAAACAATCAAAATTAATGAGAAAATAAACATATGAGCACCAAAAAAAAAAATGAAGAAAGCGACACATCTAAAAAGTCAAAGAAAAGAAAAAGAAGAAAAGAAAAGGAGATACGTTCAGACAAAAGAAAAGAAAACAGTAATAATAAAAATGAAAACCATCACCGCAGTAACAAAGAAAAAAAAATCAAGGAAAAAAAGAAGAAGAAGTCAATACGCCAATAACAAAGGAAGAAAAAATGAATGGAAAAAATAAAAAGCTAACATATTGGAGACTTGAAGTTAATGGTGAATTTTAAGGGTATTTTTGGAAACTTATTTTATGAATTTCTTCCTTTGAGGTTTTCTCTTCATTTTGGAGAGAAAACTTTTTTGTAGGTTAGGAGAAAAAACACCTAAGCCTCACCATTTATTTTCCTTCCTCTCCATCCAACCAAACATACTCTAAAAAAGTTTTCCTTCTTATTTTCTCTCTAAAGTTTTTCATCATTCCTATTTCACCTCTAAACAAACACACCTTTAGAGTATCAATTAATTTTTTTCATAATTAATTATAGTTAAAGGTGACATTAAGGGGGTGTTTGATACACCCACTCAGATACACGTATTTCTATACACTTTTTCACTCACACGTATTTTCATACATATTTTCAAACATATATTTTTAATTTTTAAGTGCATATATTAAACATACCCTAACTCACCTAATAATGAAGGCAATCAACCAACCAACCACGATCTCTACTGGGATTCAAGTCAAACTTGCGTAATAAGATGCTGCAAATATGGTGGGGCAATGCGCTTGTGCGCTAAAAACATGGCACGATGCATTTCTTTAAAAATGGTCACGATTCATGCGTATCCCATCACGTCAAGTGCATGGAAGAATTAGTCTACCATGGTGATAAAATTTCACCGGTTTTGTACAAAGGACCTAGTCGTAAGCCCCCAACTTATGCCAATTCATTGCTATTTTCTCAACGGTTGTGTTTCCTATTTTATGCCATTAAAGGTACACCCAAGTTTGATTAGGATTTGGTTAGGCTTTGACACATCCTGCCTAATTCCAAGAATTAGATTTGTTTAATTAGCAAACTCACAGGCTGTTTCACATCATAGATTTGGTATCAAAACTTACATTTAATGGAGTTGGCCGGAGAAGAGTTTATGAGAAGGTAAAGTCTATAAGACACCACCAATAAACTTGTAGTTCAATTGGAACCTACCCTAATTTTCGTGTCATGGGTTCAACTTTGTCCCTGCCTCCGGTGGCAGAGCCACATGCATGGTTGGGGGCCATGGTCCCTCCAAAATTTTTATTTTTATTTTTAAAAAAATATAGGTATATATCTTTAAAGGTTATCTGAAAAAAATTGGAGTTACCCCCCCCCCCCCCAAAAAAAAGAAAAAGAAAGCATTGACCCAACTAATCTCATCTAGTAATCTTTTCCAAAAAAAGAAAAAGAAAGAAAGTTTAGAGCTGATATACAATTGTAATAGAATGAAATAATTAGGTAGTAAATTTTGTGAGTAAATAGTGGAACCCTAATTTTTAGCTCAATTTCAAATTCCATTAATGCTTACAAATCATTAACATTGATAATATATGCTATTTGGCTGAAATATTTTGTTCTCAATATTTTATTTTAAAAAAAAAAAGATAAATTACAAAATTGGTCCCTATCCTTAACATCATATTTCAATTTGGTCTCTAATCTTTCAATTGTGTAAATTTGGTCCCTAATCTTTTCAATGTTGTGTCAATTTGATCCCTGCTTTTAAGTGTTGGATGAAAAATGCTGATGTGGCTAACGGTCCAAATATATATATATATATATATATTGTCAACTAACACTGGTATCGCCACGTCATATTACATTTATAAAATAAAATAAAAAAGTAATTTTCCGCTACTATTAGGATGGCATTAACCAATTTTGCCTTCTTATATATATATATATATATATTACAAACAGTGCTTATCACAGAAACCCTACAAAAACGCTGGGCTAACCCATTGATTTTGCTTTTGGATTTATAAGAATTTTTTTAAAGTAGAAGGAATAATTAAAGTACATACTCCGTTTGGATACAGCTGAAAACTGAAAACTGAAAACTGAAAACTGAAAACACTATAACAAAATAATTTTTAAATGTGTGAATAGTACCATGGGGCCCATTTTTAATGAAACAGTTGCTGAAAAGTGAAAATTATGGGTTCGTGAACAGTGAAATTTGGGTTGAAAAGTCAATTATTGTGGCTACTGTTCATTAAACAGTATCCGCTACAGTGCTGCACAGTAAAAAAGTGGCTGGGAAAAGCTTGAAACGCGTGAAAAAAAAAAAAAAAAGGAGCTGAAAACGTAAACGCCAGACGCAAATGCGCTGGCCAAACGTTCTCTAAGTGTACTGTTTCCTCTCAAAAGTAACCAATTATAAAGACAAGAATACAAAATTTTCACAAGGAAGAAGGTATACTGTCATTTGGGCAAAAATTGGAAACTAACCATAACTTTCCAACTACATAGTTAGTAGGCCCGATTTAGAAACTATATAATTTACTAACATCTCGAGTCTCAAAGACTCAATTTTGGCCTTATAAATCGAGTTTTTGAGGTTCGGTTTTTCCAGTTTGACGTGGCCAAATTCCACATGGAGTACACCTGGAACTCGAGTCTCTAAGACTCGAGTTTTATACCGAACATTAGAGCCTCGATTTCTATGCGCCGAGATGCCACGTAGACGCCACGTGGATTTTGAGCCTTAGAGACTCAGTTTGCTTAAAGTGAAACCGAGTCTCAGAAACTTGAATTTTAAATGTGGTCAATAATTGCTCCACATGGGCTGGTCATGTCTGGGTCATGTCTGTGTCAGATTTCACGTGGGCTTCTAAACGGGAAATCGAGTCTCTAAGACTCGATTTCAATTTGGGTTTTTTTCAAAAATAACGCCTCTCACGCAGAACCCAGACATTCTCCACTCTCACTCTCACTCACCTTTCTAACACAGATCCTGCACTCTCACGTTCTCACTCACCCTCTCACTTTCACACTGAACCGCAGCCACTCTCACTCAGTCACCCTCTCCACTCTCCACTCTCACTCACTCAGCCTCTTCTCTCAGTCTCCACTATTGCACTCCAAGCCCTGCGCACAACCAACGTCTGCGATTGCTACCTTCAGTCTACGCGGTCTCTCAAAACTAAAAAAAAAAAAGGTGAGTCGCTTTGTACAAAGTTCACTGTTTGGTTGCCGAGAAATAGGGGGAAAAATCAAAGAAACATTGGTTTCACCAAGTTTTTTTCTATTTTGGTTTCTGTATTGAATTTCTAATAGAACTGTTAAAAAAGATGGAAGCTTTATTGTTTTTTGAGATTGAATTGGTTTGTGGGTTTGATTTTTTTTTGGTTTGGTTTTGTGCTTTGTTCTGTTCATGGGTTGATATCAAGCAAATTTCAAATTTCTATCTTGAACTATGCATTGTTCTGCAGTGTTGATGTTAGGGTTTGTTAACTGGGTCTTTGTTAAATTAAATTGTTGATGTTAGGGTTTGTTAAAGTTGATAATTTAGTGTGTTTAATTGGATCCATGTTATTGAAAGTTTGATGACTTTCTTCTTGCTAAATTTGATAATGTCAGAAATGATATTGTGTTTATTAATGTAATATTGATGTAGTGTTATTTTATTTGATTTTAGGTCTGGCAATTCTGGACTGCTTGGAATTTTAGATTTGGTTTTGGTGGGAAAAAGGTTAGAAAATAGTAAGGAAGATAGGGCTTTTAATGGTAAAAAGAAATAGAGGGACTTAGGGATGAAATGAAGGGAAAATTTTGAGAGTTGGGTTGCTGTTCCAGGGTTGTAAGCAGTAAGCCATTAACTGTGTTCGGTTCTTTATGGGGTATTTGGGGTTGTTTGATGGTGAGTGATTTAGGGTTTTGAAGTTTTGGTATTTAAGGTTTAAAAAGTGACAAACCAATGTGTGTTTGTAAGGTTTGAAGTAGTTGGGAATTTAAGAAACAAAAAAAAGAAAACAGTCAAATTCTAGGCATCACACTTAGGATTTCCTTGGCATCATATGTCAAACAAAGTTTCATAACTTATAAAAATTTAAAAAACTTATTCTTCTTTAAGTGGCTCATAATTTAGCTTGAAATGGAACCCATACTAAACTGTGGCTTGATCTTAATCCACTGAAATAGATAGTTGTTCAGAGTAACTAACAGTGTTTAAGACATAAATAAATTTATTGAAAATGGCAGATCTACCAAATTTTCTTTATGGTAAGGTGAATTTATCTTGCTAATTTATTAAATACTTATACAAGCCATATGGCTAAGTCAATCAACCAACACAGTAAACAATAATAGTTCAAAAGAAGGGAAAAATAAAAGACAAGGAAAGCTAACCAAAACAATCAATATTGTAGAGTCTGCATCAAAACATTGTGAAAGACAAGGAAAGCTAACCAAAACAATCAATGTTGTAGAGTCTGCATCAGAACATTGTGGAAGACAAGGAAATCTAACTAAAACAGTCGATATTGTGGAGATTGCATCAGAGCATTGTTGGACAATGTTGCAGCCTCTTGAGAATGTCATAGATTCATCGAAAACTAGGGGGCATGACACTCCCTATTCCCTAAGAACGCATTTAACTTGGTATTGAGCAAGAAAATAATTGTAACTCAAAAAAATAGGATCACAACGACACCATCCTTGGCTCCACCTCCACCACTACCACCACCTCTGCCTTCACCACCACTACCTCCTGGTGCAACAGCCAATGGCATTAAAGATAGGATAGTAATTAATGTGAATGTGTGTCTAGTAGCCTAGCAGGACGGAAATTAGCAAATAGAATATGGCCATGCATGCTAGGCTAAATACATTTAACAATATGGTTAGTGCACAAAAAAAGGTTACAACTAAAGTAGCCCTGCCAATTTCAGGCTTATTTTACGCATTGAGTCCATGCATAACTAAGGCTTGGACTTCATCCTTCTACAAAATAGAAGTACATAGTTTAGACTTTAGAGTAACAAAGATGGCAATATTGTGATACTTTTTGATGGTGGTGTACTGCAAGCGGATAAAAATATTCTCTCCCATTTGAGTGTTATACCTTTTGCTCTACCAACCACAACTTTCCATAAATTTATTTATATATAAAAAATTATTTTTTAATAATAATATTAACATATGCAGCTTGTGAAACATAACTGAAACCTTAAAGAGAGAGAGGAGTTTTATCTCCATCATCCATAACCCTGTGCTGGTATGCATAATATATCACTAATTACACTTACTAAAGCAATAAATCTCCATCCTTAGGCCTTAGCAAACCTTGGCCAAGCCTATTATAGGATGTGTAGGCATGTGTGTTGTGATTGCACCGCGCATGGACCTCTTAACTCAATTATTAAAAAGTTTGGACTTTTTGGAGCATTTACTCTCATTATGACAAACATAGAATTATTCCTGGCCCATGAAGAAATGCCCACATGTATTGCCAAAAATGTTTAGAAGTATAACAATGTTTAGAAATTTTTTAATTGAGATGTTTGTGTATGTTGTGCAATAAATTTAAACCTACTATGAAAAAAAGAAAAGGAAAATGCAATAAGATAGGATAGTCATGAAATTAGGGTGAAAATGCTCATGGGGCCAATCAATGAGCAAGTCACCCAGAAATTGAACTTACAGAATATTGATTTTGATGAATAATTTCTACAAAGTTGAGCAGATTCATTTAAGAACGATATTAGAAAAGGACTATTAAAATAAGAAACTATTCCATGCACCCAACTCACTATACTTCCCTCTCATACGGGATGTCATGACTCATGCACAACTTGCAATAAAGATAAGTACTAGACTAGTAAACCTACTGGGGACAGTTTGAAGTTGTGAACTAAATCATTAAAAGGACAAAGTGATGGCAAGCTACAGAAGATAATGAACCTTGTTTGAGTGATTTTTCTCATTCCATTTCATAGTAGTATTCAAGATAATGCTCTATGAATGTGACAACTCACAACAGGATCTGTGTCCCTTCAGAATTTGTTTAGGCTCATAAATGTTCCTTTTCACCCTATTGAATAATTTGTGGAGCTAAAGGCCCATATTTCCACAAATTTGTCTTATTATTTTAATGCCCTGTTTTCTAGCTGATGTGAAAGATTCCAATATGTTATTCCAATATGTTATGCCTCTCTTGATGACACATTCCACATCGCTGCCTCGGTTGAATCTCCCTCAAGTCCGAATCTTCCTTCCGGCTTTCCCGTTCTCGTCGTACCCCATCCATTTCATTCCTTAATCTTGACTTCACAGGACGACCTTTGGCTCGCAACAACTGTGGGTCAGGCACCTACCGTGGTCTACAAACGTCCCTCCACAAGGAGTTTGACTTTGGCACCACAAAATGATGTGAATATGTGTGAATCGCGTTGCTCAAACTATAACATGGGTCAATATAGCTGGTCGCATCGAGGTGCAGACCTTGAAGAACTTCATGTGAACAAGGGATCTTTAAGTTTTGCCACTTACCGCAACCACATGTCCTAGCAAATACGTGCACTTCATGACTATGGTTTCCCCCTCCACCTCTATGGTCGTTGTACAGGGTAACCACTTGATATATACCAGTTTCATGATTAAAATTCCTCAGAGTGTGTCCTACATTTTTCTGCTCATTTTTGTTATAGATCTCCATTGCATAATCACTCCACGCCTTACCTCGCAAGAGATCAGAAGTAATTTGTTTATGTCGATCGTGGAAATATGCAACAAGTTTGGCCCAAGTGAACTCAACCATTGCAGTAATGGGCAAACCGCGAGCACCTTTAAGTACCCCATTAAAGCACTCAGAGAATTTGGTTGTCATTGTCCCACAACGTCTTCCACCATCATGTGACTGGGTCCATTTGTCCAGATCCTCACTCATTAGATATGTGTATGGCATATAGCATGCAACATGGCGATCAGTAGGGTCTACACCCCTCAGTAAATTAATCTCGGCCTCCTTAATGGTTTGCATTATGGACTCAAATTTAGCTTCATGAGTCACATATCTAGCTTTCAAGGTTAATGCCTTTAGAGTCGAGTCATCAAAGTGTGTGTTGAAGTTGCTAGCAACATGTCAAAGGCAATATCGATGAAATACCCATTCTACTCCGTCCTAACCTCTAGGCCACTCTCGAATGGCGCATTTGATACCTTTATGTCGGTAAAAAATAATGCAAATGCTCTCGTCAGGTATGACATGCTCTATAGAACCACCCCCAACTAGGCCCTGACTCCTTATCCACAACAGCAAAGGCAAGAGATAAAACATTTTGGTTAGCATCGGTTGTCATTGCAATCATCAATACCCCTTTGTATTGACCATACAAATGAGTTCCATCAATACTAATCACTAACCTACAATATTGGAATGTAGCAATGCATGGAGCGAATGCCCAATATACATAACGCAGTAACGCAGTACCTTCGTATGGCCTAGGTATGGTGTGATAGTTGTACCGGGTACTCGAATCCTAATCCAAGTATGCCAATAACAACTTTCGCAACCTTTGGTAAGACTCCTCCCAATCCCCAAATATCTTAGCAATTGCCTTTTGTTTTGCGTCTCATACTTTATAGTAAGAAAGCTCATGATTATACTTAGTATGTATGATCCCACATAGCTCATCAATACAAGCAGTGTGATTTTGTCACAATTTTCCCACAATTTCTTATGCAACAAAATTAGAATCCTTCATTTTACCGTCTCTTTGCAAGCTAAAGGGTATACAAGTGTGTAAACCCACATAAGTCGTGACCATCCATAGACCTTTAAGTTTAGCCTTCATAAATGTCCCAACATACCACTTGCAGTTGTCATCAACAAATGTGGCACACAATTTAGTTTTGGTTGACCTTCGGATTATAAAATTTCTATTATCAGTTGTTACGTTTATTGTCAATGCACGTTTCGCTGCCTCTTTATTTGCAAAAGTCAATCCTTTACAAAAAAGCATCTCATCTTCCCAAGTAGAAACAAATGGTATTTGAAGACGTGAAGGATCAACCATATTTTCCTAAGTATTTGCGTAGAATGAGTCGGTAGGAGGTCTGTACCCAGTAGTCATATTTGTATCATGCTAGACGGCAATATCATCGTCTGCATCACCTTCATCATGGTACTCCATATTTTCCTCTTCAAATTTGGGAACGACTTCGTGGTCATCCACATCATTCTCAAAGTCGCCTCGCTCAATCCTCTCTTCATACTCATCCACATCATCAATATTTTCACCATCATTCGCAGCATGATTTTCATCTTCGTCTTCCTCTTCTAAATGTGTCTCTTGAGGATAGAAGGTTTCACCAGTATTGGCAACATGATCTTGAGATGGGAGTATATAATCTCCCATTGTATACCCTCCCATTGTAGTGCATCCATCATCTAGGGTTGTAAATTGTAAAGACGTAGTTGTTTGTTGCACCACCTCAGTATCAACTTTTGCAAACAGCTCCAAACTTACGTATAACTCAGCAAGATTTACTTGGGGCATTTTCTAGATCCTATTAAACATCATCTTTACGTGTTTGTCTTCTTTGATCACCATATACCCGTAATTTATCCGTTCATGAAGGACTTCTTGTGGGTAACAATAAATAATCTTAATGTCATACCAAGCATGGTTCAAATTCAATTCGTCCATTATTTTCCTCTTCAAATCATTCAACGTCTTCAACTTACGACGTATCATCATGTAGTAGCATTCGATACCCGGCCCTCTAAATGGGAATCCGTCAATCTCTCCAAAATTGTCAAGGGGTCCACCGTAATATACATTTATATCAATATTCTTCAAAGATTGTGAACCTATTAGAGAATCAAGTATAACATATTAGTGACATATTTTATCTCTTTCATTTAACATCAATTACAAAACTTTTTCTATCTACTCAAAGTACAAAAATTACAACTTCTCAACCCACAATTGCATATACTCACCCCACATCACATACAATTAATTGGCTTAATCATTATCATTTCGTACTCAAACAAATAAAAAAACTAAAGACAAAACTCACCCCTATTACAAAATTTCAACTCAGCTCTAACAAAAATATAAATAAAAATATCAAACCAAACAACAAAAGTAATAAGGATGTGCAAATGAATGAGTGCAATTATGTAACATCATCATTCCAGTGCAAGAAAATTCATGGCATACCCTATTACACTACTATTAATGAAATAACATAGAGCAGGGTTCATCAGACAAAAAAAAACCACTAATGTGAATATGATGATGAGCAATCAAAATTAGACATATTATCTAATTTCAAAATCAAGGCATCAATATACAGTCAAATATACCAGATGTGATATACAAACTCAAATTTACTCCAAATTATGGAGAAAAGGAAGTAGATAACTTCACCGAAAGCTAGCAAAAAGACTTCTTGGATCATGAATAAATAAATAAATAAATAAATATATATATATATATATATAAAGTGGTATATATATATATATATACATATATATACATAAATATACATACATATAAATATATATATATATATACACATATATATAGATATCTAAATATATATACATATATATATATATAAAGTGGTTAATACAAACAAATATTTTATCAGGAAATGTCATGACAAATTCAATGCAAGCAACATTTTTTAAAGCAGTTATATACACTAAACAACCAACTAGAGAGTGAGGAGACCCTTACTTGACATGAGAATGTGCAAATGTACTGTTGGGGCTGTATGAGAGTGAGAGGGGGAGTGAGAGAGGGAGACTACAATGAATGTTGGGCTTGTATGAGAGTTAAGAGAGGAGCAATGTGTGCATGAGTTAGAGAGGATGTGCTTTTAGTTCTGAGAGAGGAGCAATGTGTGTTGAGAGAGAGGACTACTGAATGTTCTGCTACTAAGAGAGGACTACTTTTCATTACAAAATGTGACCAGACATGACATGACCAGATAGTGAAGAAGCCAGTGGACCAGACATGACCAGCCCATGTGGAGCAATTGACCACATTTAAAAATCGAGTTTCTGAGACTCGGTTTCGCTTTTAGCAAACCAAGTCTCTAAGGCTCGAGATTCAAGTGGCGTCTACATGGCATCTCAGCGCACACAAATTGAGGCTCTAATGCTTGGTATATAACTCAAGTCTCTAAGACTCGAGTTCCAGGTGTACTCCATGTGGAACGTGGCCACGTCAAACTGGAAAAACCAAGCCTCAAAGACTCGATTTATAAGGCCAAAATCGAGTCTTTGAGACTCAATATGTTAGTAAATTATATAGTTTCTGAATTGGGCCTACTAACTATATAGTTGGAAAGTTATGCTTAGTTACCCATTTTCGCCTATCATCTGCAAATGTCTGTTGAACCAAAGAACTAAAAGAATAGGTATCTTTGCTTATCAATAGGAAGCTCAACCCCATCAAATTTCATTTGACACCAAATCATCTATGAGAGACAACACTACATTCCAAACCCTTTTGCTATTCGATCGCCCAAAAA
The DNA here is from genome assembly GCF_002906115.3 of Quercus suber. Taxonomy (NCBI): domain Eukaryota; kingdom Viridiplantae; phylum Streptophyta; class Magnoliopsida; order Fagales; family Fagaceae; genus Quercus; species Quercus suber. Next base: position 2,432,850 of record NW_027069475.1, read on the forward strand.
CCCATTTTAAACAAAGAAGCAACTCAAACTTAAGCTGCCATGCCGCCTCCATCTCAAAGTCCAACCTTCAATAGATCTCAACCAAGCCCCAAAACACTACTTGAAATGAACAAATCCAATGACCCATTTCAACCGAGAGAGACACAGAGCAAATGTGAGAGAGAGAGAGAGAGAGAGAGAGAGAGAGAGAGAGAGAGAGTATACCATCAGGCCAGTAGAGGAACCGAAACAACCTCAACATCAGTCCTCATTGCCATTCCTCATCGTCAAGCACTACAGTCAATGATCTTTAGGCCTCACCCTTTCTCTCTCGACCAAAACATGAAGCTCTAGATTGTGGGTCGTAACTTGTAACAGAGATGGGTTTTCTATATAAGACTTAGGGATTTTGATCATGTTGAGTAATATTTTTTTTAATTTTTTTTAATTAAATATGACGTGGCAGTAAGTTGACATGGCAAAAAAATAATATTTTATTTGGACCATTAGTCACATCAACATTTATCATCCAACACTTAACCGCAAGGATCAAATTGATACGACATTGAAAATGTTAGGAACCAAATTGATACAATTTAAAGATTAGAGACTAAATTGAAATATAGTATAAAAAATAAAGACCAACTTTGTAATTTACTAAAAAAAAAAAAAACTCATATGAGACTTCAATTGTAACATTATGATTTTGATTTGTCAAACATAGATGAAGTTTTGCAAACAATTTATATATTAAAAATGAAATTGTGAATAATTTTGCTATAAAAATAATAATTGATAAAGTTTATTATGTGAAGTATTATTGTTGAACATGACTTTGATGGAATATATTATATTCAATAGAATATACTATATTCGGTTTTTTTTTTTTTTTGGTTCTATATATTTGTATATTGTTAGCCAATTATACAACTCTTGTAAACTCATTAGAGTGTAAGAAGATTATAAGTTTCTCTTTAAAAAAGATCTTGTATCAGGGTATATATATACATATTAAAGTCGATAATATTATATATATATATATATATATTTTTTTTTTTTTTTTGAAGTAGCGTTATATATGATTTGAGTTTAACTCGACACAATCATTCAGTCTTTCCAACTCAAAATTCATGACTCTGTCACTGCCTAATTCCTCCCTCCCCTCCATAGAAAAGCTTAAAAAAGCGTATAGGGTACCATTATTTAGGCTCAAGAATTCAACATAAGGGAGTTAAATACCTGGCTTTCTATTTAATAATTTTAAAAAATAAATAAATAAATAACCATGCCTTTTTTGCCCCCTTTTCCTTTTTGTTCTATGGTAAAAAATAAATTAAATAAATAAATAAATTAAATAAAATAAAAAAAACCTTGATCCCTTCCCGTCAAATGACATTATAGTACAACCAAGATACAATGGCATTTTGCATTTGTAATTTTGTTCTCAGACTTTTCACAAGCAGGCAAACAGCTCTAGATTTGCTCATATTCTAACAAATAATAATGAAAAGAGAGTCAGTGGCTTCATTATTTTCTATGCTCAATATTATCCAACAATGCTCCATCAAAATCTTAAAATTAAATTATTACACCAACAACAACAAATACACAGTTATAACATGGACCATGGAAACAACTCACCTCAAACTAATATTGAGAATGATATTCAATGCTTTTTTCCAGCTGGTTAGTAACATCAAGTAACTACTACTGCATCTATTGTTAAAAACTGTAGGAAGCAAGAAGGACCTCCATTTGATAAACTGCTGACCTATCTTTGCTTTCCTCAATATTTCACACTGCTGGTTGCTAAAAAGAGAGCAATAATAATCAGAATATTGTCAGTTTGGGAGCATAGTAGGAAATGGAAAGTACCTATTGTTTCTAAAAGAGATATGAGGTAGTTCTAGATAATATTGATGAAGTAGGTTCCACTGTAAGCAAAGGTTAAGCTTCTGTTAAAATCATACAAGCAACAAGAGGAATGCGTATGTTATGGAATGCAGCACCCAAAAATGTAGAAATTAATTCCAGTTTGCTTTATTTGCAAAGAATGTTAGCAAGATGAAGTAGGTTCCTGGTCTCATTTGGAATCTCCAAATACCAGACTGAAAATAAATGTTTCAATTAGAGGCTAAAACAACAGAAAAGCACACATCAGGGGAAAGTATTACTGCAAACATTATTCATTTGTAGACAACTGAAGTTACTAAATATATCCAGGGATACATAAATTGCTTAAAAAACATAAAATAATTGAAGGTCAATAACTGATCTCAACATGGTGAATCCTATCTCGATAGATTAACAACTAATCTTAATGGGTAGAGAAAAGTCATATATGTGCCACCTCAACAATTTTGACTTGCTTTCCTCAAATTGTCAGAAACTCCACTTAGTAACAATTGCAATCAATTGCAGTGATGACTACAGACTAGAGTTTGGATCTTTTCCTTGAACAGCCACATAATTTATTCGATTTCCACATAACATTCTCTCCTTAGCATTCCTAGCAATTATCAACAATAATCAACAGGCAAAGGATGGAGAATTAAATTTCTGTCATGAAATTGAAGGTTTTCTACTCTGAAATTGATGCATAAAGATAAAACAAACTGAAAAACATGACTCTCTCTAACAGAAATTTTTTAAAAAAAAAAATGCAAAATTTTTTAGGGGGAAAAGAACTCTGAGATTAAGAGTTAATTTCCCCTTCCCCTCCATAAAAATTAAAAATAAAAATAATAAAAGAAAGTGAAAGCACATGAAAATGCACTTAAAGAATACAAAAGCATACCAAAACAACATAACAGGATTTCAATGTATAAAAGATAAATATCTCACCTTGTACTCAAACCCAAAAAGATCAAAATCATCTTCTTTTTTGCCACAAGACACCACAATCCTTGAATGGAAAATGACAACACCTCCTATAGTCACAAACAGCTTACTCACTTTTGACTACAAACCAAAAGGGTTATCTGGGAAGGACAATGGAGAGTGTAAGTTTATTTGGTCGATAGGAGAGTCAAGGAAAATGTATTGTTTTCCCCTAAACTATTGAATATCGATTCTATATTATTACTAAATTTCCAAAGGTATGCTAATGAAGCACTTAAGACACCTGCTTCCTGGACCAGGCCACATTTATCGTAGAAAATTCAGCATATGTTGAACGCACCATCCTCTCATAGTCTCTATTCAAATTGCTTGCTTGACTGATTAAGGTCGCTTTCCTGTTGTAAAGGCACAAGTGAGAAGTTTTTACATTATAGATATGAAGGTATGAAAAATAGACAGGTTTCATGCATAGATAAGGAAAGAACTCACAAGTCACAACCCATATACCCATACAAAAAGGTTCAAAGAAGTTAAAAGCCAATTAAGTAAAACAAAAGAGTGCAGTGCTACATGGTCCATGATCTCCCAGAAACACAGCATATCAACTCTACTTAGGGTCCATTTGGTTAGGCGTTTTGAGAGTTTAAAATACCATTTTTAAAACTCAAAACTGTGTTTTGCAATCACAACTCCTCATAGCTTTTTTACAAAGGCTCATTTTAAACTCAAAACACCATTTTCAAACAGCTTATACAAATGTACCCTTAATGTTACTTCAGGTCACTGAAATGATCTGTACTGATGCAGTGACTGGATGGGACCCAGCCAAAATAAGTGATCCATCCTAAGTCACTACTTTACTTAAATTTTCTCTTCTTCTTCTTCTCTCTCTCTCTCTCTCTCTCTCTCTCTTTTAATGTTTTGCCTATGATAGGGGTTCCATGTATGACTTCTGTGTTGCCCCTTCCCCCCCCCCCCCCCCCAAAAAAAAAAAAAAAAAAACCAAGGGGGAGGGGGGTTTGGAACACAGTGAACAGGAAGATTGCCAGTGAGCCACAGTAGTGCAACAGCAATGTTAGCCACCTTCTGAGAAGGTTAAGACTATAAGGCACCGCCAACAAACTTGTAGTCCAATTGGAACCTACCCTAGTTTCCATGTCACAGGTTCAATTTTGTCCCTGCCTCCTCCCTCCCCTCCAAAGAAAAGCTTAAAAACAGTATAGGGCACCATCATTTAGGTTCAAGAGTTCGGCATAGGGGAGTTAAACACCTGGCTTTGTATTTAATAATTTTAAAAAGACTCTGCCTATTTTGCCCCTTTTCCTTTTTGTTTTATGGTTAAAAATAGACCTTTGATCCCTTCCCTTCAAATGAAATTCTAGCACAACCAAGATACAATGGCATTTTGCATTTTGTACTGTGACTTTTCACAAGCAGGCAAACAACTCTAGATTTGCTCATATTCTAACAAATAATGATGAAAAGGGAGTCGAGTGACTTCATTATTTTCTATGCTCAATATTATCCAACAATGCTCCTCCAAAATCTTAAAATTAAATTATTACACCAACAACAACAAATATACAGTTAAAACATGGACCATGGAAACAACTCACCTCAAGCTAATATTGAGAATGATATTCAATGTTTTTCTCCTGCTGGTTAGTAACATCAAGTAACCACTGCATCTATTGGTAAAAACTGTAGGAAGCAAGAAGGAACTCAATTTGATAAACTTCTGACTTATCTTTGGTCTCCTCGATAATTTACACTGCTGGTTGCAAAAAGAGAGCAACAATAATCAGAATATTGTCAGGCTTTGGAGCACAGTAGGAAATGAAGTATCTAATGTTTCTGAAAGAGCTACGAGGTAGTTCTAGATATCATTGATGGAGTAGGTTCCACTGTAAGCAAAGGTTAAGCTTCTTTAAAATCATATAAGCAACAAGAGGAATGCATATGTTATGAAATACAACACCCAAAAATTTAGAAATTAATTCCAGTTTGCCTTTTTTGACAAGAATGTTAGTAGCATGAAGTAGAGTGGTTTTCTGGTCTCATTTGTAATCTCCAAATACCAGACTGAAAATTAATGCGTCAATTAGAGGCCAAGACAACAGAAAAGCATACATCAGGGGAAAATATTTATTCCATTGCTTTGATGACTACAGACTAGAGTTTGGATCTTTGCCCTGAACCGCCACATAATTTATTCGATTTCCACATAACATTCTCTCCTTAGCATTCATAACATATATGAAAAAAAAAAAATTAAAAGGCAAAATATGGAGAAAAGCATAAATTTAAAAAAAAAATAAAATAAAGCCAAACAAAACAAACAAACCATGGCTGCAGAACTTAAATTTCTGTCATGAATATGAAGATTTTCTACTCTCAAATTGATTTATAAGGATAAAACAAACTGAAAAAATGAGGCTCTCTCTAACAGAAATAAAACTCAAACTGCAAAATTGTTTAGGGGGAAAAGAACTCTGAGCTTAAGAGTTAATGCCCCTTCCAATCCAAAAGAAAAGAAAGACAAAAGTGAAAGCACACGAAAATGCCCTTAAAGTATACAGAAGCATATTAAAACAATAAAACAGGATTTCAACATATAAAAGATAAAAATACCTCACCTTGTACGCAAACCCAAAAAGATCAAATTCATCTTCTTTTTTGCCACAAGACACCACAATCCTTCAATGGAAAATGACCACACCTACTATAGTCGCAAACAGCTTACTCACTTTTTTTTTTTGGATAGGTCAGCTTACTCACTTTTGAATACAATTCTACAAGCCAAATTGATAATTTGGGAAAGACAATGGATGGTGTAAGTTTTTTTGGTCGATTTGGAGAAAATAAGTCAAGGAAAATCTATAGTTTTCCCCCTAAACTATTGAATATAGATTCTATATTATTACAAAATTTTCAAGGGTGTGCTAATGAAGAACTTAAGGCACCTGCTTCCTGGACCAGGCCACATTTAATGCAGAAGACTTGGCATGTGTTGAACCCATCATCCCTCTCATGGTCTTTATTCAAATTGCTTGCTTGACCGACAAAATTGGCTTTCCTGTTGTAAAGGCACAAGTGAGAAGTTTTACATTATAGATATGGAGGTACAAAAAATGGACAGGTTTCATGCATAGATAAGGAAAAGAACTCACAACCCATATACCCATACAAAAGGTTCAAAGAAGTTAAAACTCAATTAAGTAAAGCAAAAGGGTGCAGTGCTACATGTCCATGATGCAGTGATTGGATGGGACCCAGCCAAAATAACTGATCCAGCCTGAGTCACTACTTTACTTGTATGTTCTCTAATTTTTTTATGTTCCATGTAGTTTATGACTGCTGTGTACCACACCCCCCCCCCCCAAAAAAAAAAAAAAAAAAAAGAGAAACCAAGGGGGGTTTGGACCACAGTGAATGGGAAGATTACCAGTGAGCCACAGTAGTGCAACAGCAATGCTAGCCACATTCTGAATTGAAGCAAAATTCAGGCTCCTTGTACATTGACCTATTTCATTTCTGTTGTTGGCTTTCAGAATTGAGGTGGATCCTAAAGTTCCTTATATAATTATATAACTATCAAGTCCAAGGGTAAGAGAGATACCCCAACAGGAATCTAAGGAAATTCATATAACCTAGAGTGTGCTCCAACCAGCTCTCTTTGCCACATTCCTTTCATTCATCATTTCTCTTACCCTTTCAGCCTCCTCCCACCTCCCAACAGAATTAAACATGTTGCACATCATTATATAGTACCCGTCATTTTCTGGGTCAGTCTCAATAGCATACTTTGCAATCCTTACACCAGTCTCAATTTCATTGTGAATTTTACAAGCACTTAACAAAGCACCCCACACCCCACCATCAGGAGCAAATGGCATTGAAAGGACCAATGCTTCAGCTTCTTGTAGATTACCTGACCTTGCTAGAAGATCTATCATACAGGAATAATGCTTCAAGTTAGGTTTTATGGAATAGTCTTGCATTCTATTAAATAGACACTTCCCTTCTTTGACGAGCCCAGCATGAGTACAGGCTGAAAGAAGAGCAAGGAAAGTGAGTCCATTTGGTTTAACATTTGATTTCTCCATCTGCTGAAATATCTCTATAGCAGATTTTGCATGACCATGCATTCCATAACCTGAGATTATCACATTCCAAGATATAACATCCCTCTCTTTCATTGTGTTGAACAATTTTCTTGCTTTTTCAAGTTGCCCACATTTTGCGTACATATCAACCAATGCAGTGGCCAGAGAAATATTAGACTCAATCCCTCTTTCCTTAATGTAACGGTGAACCCTTTCTCCCTTCTCAAGAGATGCAAGATGAGAACAAGCCGAAAGCACTATTACCAATGTTGCTGAGTTGGGTTGCAAGTTTTCTGAAATCATTTCTTCAAATAGGGCTACAGCCTCTGCATAGTGCCCACAGTAAGCATAAGATGAGATCAATGTGTTCCATGTGATGATATCCCTCTGTGTCCCACAAAATATTTTCCATGCAATATTCAAATTGCCAGCTATCGCATACATGTCCATGAGTGAACTAACTACCATGACATTTTCATCCATTGAATGTTTAATTATGTAGCAGTGAATTGAACGGCCAAGATAGGTTGCTCCCAGTTGGGAACATGAAGAAACCATAGAGACCAAGCTATTTGAATCTGGTTCAATGCCAATCCATTGCATCTCTCTAAACAATTCTATGCACTTAGCTTCCAGCCCAGCCTTACCATAGCCAAAAATCATATTGTTCCAAGAATCTTTGTTTGCTTCAGCTACTCTACGAAAGAGCTTCTCTGCAAGAGATAATAATCCAAACTTGCAATACATGGACAATAATGCATTATGAACCATCATATCCAATACATAATGCTGTCTTATGATTAATCCATGAAAGGCTTTTCCTTCAGAGACAATCATGGAATTACCAAATCCCAAAAGTATGGAACTGATAACTATTCCATCTGGGTATATTTCATTCTCCTGCATTTCCAAAAACAAACTCAAGCCCTCAGCCATAAGCCCAAATCTTGAATAAATACCAATGAGTGATGTCCATGAGAGAAGATCTTTATTAGTTACTTCACAAAAAGAACGGTAAGCTTCTCCAGGGATCCCACACTTGGAATACATGGACAAAAGCGAAGATTGAACAACTTGTGAACACCCAATTCCGGTTTTTACTATTAAACCATGTAAGCATCTACCTTCAACTAAAGCACCCAGGTTCCCACAAGCTTGAAACCCACCTTCTAATGTTCTAAAAGTTGGTCTCTCACCATCCCCACCCACCCTGTGCATCTCACAAAGACACTCCAAACCCTTCTCACTCTCATTATTCTGCACATAACCAATCACAAGTACGGTCCAAGCAACCATGTCTCTAACACACATTTCATCAAACATAAGATATGCATCATCTATTTGAGCACACTTAACATACATATACACAAATGAAGACCCAACCGCGGAATTCCCCGCGAAGAGCCCGAGTTTCAAAACCAACCCATGAATGTTCTTGCCATGGTCTAGCAACATCAACTCAGCGCAAGTAGAAACAACCATTGGAATGGTAAATTGGTCAATTGGGGTATCAAATGCTCGCATTTGGAGATGAAATTCAAGGGCTTGAGAGTAATTGCCATTAGAGAAGTGGGATTTGATCACAGAGTTCCAAAGAAATGTATCTTTGGGGGACACTGAGTCAAACACTTTGGTGGAAGAAGTGGGTTTGTTGAGAGAGGAATAGAGAGAGATAAGCTTTGAGGCTATGAACAGGTTGTTTGAGTTGCCACTGGCGATGATGAGAGCATGAGATTGGAGGAGAGATTGGAGCGTTGAGGTTTGGTTAGAGAGGAAGTAGTTGAGGTGACAGTTAAGGTAGTTGGAAGTTGAATATGTAGAGAATCGAAGAGAGGAGGGAAAGCGTTTGAAAAGGTGGGTGGGTTTTAGACACAGCATGGGAGCTCTCTTAACGACTATTCTGCCAGAGCTGGGCTTTTATGTTTGTAAATGGGATTAGCCAGCTTTATACAATTAAAAAAAAATTTAATAAATTTCAACTTAATGCGTAGGCTTTTAATATAGCATCAGATCCTTATGATAGTAAGACATCAATTAATTTTTGATATAGATAAAAACTGAACTTCAAATTTCTTTCAACTGATTTTAACAGTTGAGTTAACTAACTTAATTAAAAGTTAATAAAAGATAATAAAAGATAATAGGATTATTTAAGGACATTGAGAAAGAAAAATGAATATATTAGACATTGGACTATGACTGAAGTGATGTGAATAATGATATCCAATATGAGGACGACATGATTACATATTTCAAGTGAACTATTTTATATTAGATTTTTATATCGTTCTTCTTCTTATTACTCTCTTGAACAGAATAGAAAAACATGTAAGAATACCAATACTAAAAAAATATTGACCAAAACTTGTAACTAAAACGAATTCACCTGCCTAAAACTAACCAAAATAAAATTCAAATAACACACTAGAAGGCACCAAAAGACGTATGTAAGAAAATTATGTTAAATGAACATTTTTGTCCCTTACAGAAGTATAAAAAAAACTATAGAACTCCACCAAGGAAACAATAACAAAAATAATAAAAAAAACATAATGGGCCTCATTTTGCTAGAATTCAAGTAAATGCCTACAGAAACAACTTTCAGATGCCAAATATGAATTAACATTAGTTTTATCTCATTATTTCTAGCAATGATCTAATTCGAGTATATTAGTTCTAAATTCAAGCAATAGATACTAACCCTCCAGGTATGACACTTGGATAGTTGGATTCATTAGTTTAATTATTGAAACAGTATTACAAAAGTAATTCACGCAGCACAAGAAATTAGAAGTATACTTTAATTATTGAATCAACCAAACATCATACAGACAATCCAGAACATAGGAAAGTTTAACGGTTATGTTGAGTAGACAACCAAAGAAACAAAATTGGTCATATGGTGCCCTTTGTTCAGTAGAGTTAATTATATTACATTAGCAACAACAAAACCATTGTATTGAAAAAAAAAATTGGTTTAAAAAAAAAAAAACCATTGTATTGAAATACAAAGCGATAGCCATTTTTCCACAAGTCTATGCTGCCATTTACAAGGGCAAAAGACCCAACTTCTAGTAGTAAGCGTTCAAAATTGGGCCGATTTCTCACCCCTTTCTTTTTTGTACTCAGCTATGGATCAACCTTATGGGCCTGACAATAAATCTAATATGAGTTGGACCAACCCCATTACAAACAAATGAAAACAAGCTAATTTAGGCATTCAGCATATAGATTCATAATTCATAAATTTAACTTGAACCTTAATCGTATGTTCATTGTTTATTAATTTATGTTTCAATACTTTTAATTATCTAATTTTTAATCTCCCTAAGAAAACTAATTTTGTATTTTAATTTTTTAATTAGATCTTACTCTAAGGAGATTTTTTTTTTCATTAAAATCAACATTTACTTTTCCTTTTAAAAAAACATTTATTCCTCACTTTCAAATTGGTTGATTTGTTATAAAATAGTAATTGGCAAATTTTGTTATAAGGAGTAACTAATCTGTTCCTATGTATAATAGAGAAGTGAGATTTGATTACGGAGTTCCAAAGAAATGTGTCTTTGGGAAACACTGAAGCAAACCCTTTGGTGGAAGAAGTGGTTTTGTTGAGAGAGGCATAGAGAGAGATAAGCTTTGAGGCTATGAACAGGTTGTTTGAGTTGCCACTGGTGATGATTAGAGCATGAGATTGGAGTGATGAGGTTTGGTTAGAGAGGAGGAATTTGAGGTGACAGTAAAGTTTGGGGTGTTCGCGGTGCGGTTTTGGGCAATTTTTAGCACCACGCTTTATTTTTGCAGTTACAAACTTACATGTGATGTACGGTGCGGTGTTATACAATTTAAAGTTTAGCCAAAACGATAACCGCACAGCACCTCACCTCATTTTTTCAGTTACATGTGCTGTGCGGTATATAAGATGCAGTTTGAACAGCTTGAAGTCTGTATAATTTTCAAATTTTGGGCTTTTCCTACCCAACCCAAAACTAATTTTTCCTTTTGTTTTGGGCCAAGTTTTAAACTATTTATTGAGCTAGTTTTTCTTTATTTTGGACTAGCTTTCCTAGTTAACACTTGCTAGGGTTATTAAACTTTTTTTTTTATTTTTTTTTTACTAGGGTTATTAAACTATTAATAATAAAAAATTTTATATATATATATATTAATATAGAGAGAGAGTGCGGTGCGGTTTGTGCAGTTTTCTTATTATAAAACTACAAACCGCATTGTAACATGGGAGGCGGTGTACTATTACTTGCAATGTGATGTGGTTATGCCATTTTGCGGGTGGTATTTATAGTTTTTGTAGTTTGTGCGGTTTGGTAAACACCCATAGTTAAGGTAGTTGGAAGTTGAATATGTATATATAAGTATTGATTTTAGCAATTTTGGTTTAATAAAATTACACTTATCCCCTCCTTAACAATATCATCGTTCCTCTTAAAGGTGATAAACAAATTATGAATCTAAAATCCAAAAATAATTGAAACTAGCAAACAAATTTAGCCCAATCAACCAATTTACCCCCCCCCCAAAAAAAAGGTTTGGCCCTTAAAAAAAAAAATCAAAACTAATCTACAAATTAAACTATTTAGTTATTCCATCAAATTCCAGCTATGAATGTCATTAAAATTAGCTTTCGCAACAAATGGAAGATGAGTTTTTAATTGACGATTTGATAATATTCATTGATGGAAAGTAACATAACTACAATTTTTGGTACATATTCAATCATAAATGATTTACAAGATTTTAAAATAAAAATGTTGAATTCATTTTTTATAAATAATTACATTGTAATGTATTAAAGAAAAGAATAATTTTGTGCTTTTGCTTTTGGGAGGGTAGGCAAACCAAGCACGTTTATTTGATTATGGGCCATGCTCGAGGATGAGCAAATACCTGAGGACGATTAAAGGGTTTGTATAAACCTAAGTCAACAGGCCGAGGAGAAAAGAGGAGAGTGACGAAGCAACTAAGGTTCCCAAGGAGCTAAGCCACCTCGGGAGAGCTTTAGGAAGTTAACCATTTTGGAAAGATAAGTTTCAGGGAAAATAGCAGAACTAGGCCAACAACAAAAGAAGAAATATCTAGGAAGGAGATTGTCACCACCATATTAAATGCACTGCTCCAAATGAACTTGCCACATTTATGGAGAAATTACACATGAACAGTGTCATCCCAGCTCACAGCTCCTCACAAAGCTTTCAGGAGGTCTTGATGGGACAAGCATCCAAGGGATTTCCTAAGAAATCAACAGGTGGAAGGCTGAGACATAGAGGTGAGGAACTATATAAGGAAATGACCACCATAAAAATAGGGCATGTAAGATGAGAAGAAGAAAAAAGACTTGTATTCCAGAAAAAGCTTGATTAATATAAGAACACTCCATCCTTGGACTTGACCGAGGAGTGATATTTTTACCAATTTGCACGTTTGATCATGTTGATTTGGATCCTATTCATTGAGGCTTGCATTTAATTTGCTAGGTAGTTTCCTAGTGAGACTCATTCTCTAACAAATTCATTGTTTTGAGGTTATTGGGTTGGCATCCACTGTTCTTGTGGGCTGAGGTTCTAATTCTAGTCCTTAATTAATACTAAATAAATACTCATTTGAAATATATATATATATATATATATGGGTTGGGTTCAAGTTACACCTAGTGTAACTCTAAGTAATGTTACACCACTCAATATTTTTTAATTAGATGTGAATTTTGACAATTACATTATCTTTATATATTCTCTATGCTTGCAAAATTTTAAGGTGATCAACGATTAATAGTCATGTCAGCTATCAATTGCATAAATTAGAGTTTTTGTAGTTTAAAATAATGCATAAAATATGAGTTTATGGATCAAATAATAAATAACATCCGATTGGTATGAAAATAGGCATGCATGTTTAGAACATATAGAAAATGTAATCCAATGGTAAATTTTTCAAAATATAAATTCATGAACAAGTTATTGGGTGGTGTAACATTTCTTAGAGTTATATTAGGTGTAATTTGAACCCAAGTCTATATTTGGTATCAGAGCCATATAACATTTTCATCTCCTTTCATTAGTATACTTTGATTATTGGCTTGATTAGTATGCTCTATGATTTACAATTGCCACAATAAATGGATCCTATGTATTAATCACATCAGAACACTAGACTATATAATCAAGTAGAACATTAAGGAGTCTATTTTTAAGCGAATCAAAGAAGCTAGTTTTCCAAAGTCACCTTGTGGACTTTTTAGCCAAAAGTTGGTAGTGTGGTCCTGTTAGGTTTGTGGAAAACAACTCTTTCTGTCGAAAACCATTATGGCTACCACATCCTCTGCAAAGAGTGATACCTCTAAATTCCCTTTTGACCATTCCCTTCGTAGATCCACAGCAAATAGACTAGACTATTTATATGAAATCTCCCATGTACCAGAAGATAGTAAAATCCCTATTACTGATTTCCCTATTGTAAATCCCTACACTATATTTAATAAACCCTAATCTTCTTTCAAAAAAACCATAAAAAATATATTGGTCCTTCTCATCCTTCTACTATAAAAGAATACATTCAAGCCTCTAAGTTTGACTAGTTCAATATTCTAGCAAATGATGGTAAAAACTTCATTACTCTTTTTCTTCCTAGGGAATTTGTTAACTCATGGCAAAAGTAAGGGTATACTCATCTCCACTTTGGTGCTGTAAGGTTGGTATTAACCTTCCATGGAAGAAAGGGACTCCTTGTAGTCTCCAAAATGGCATTCCTTGATGCCAGATTTTTGGAGTATCAACATGCAGTCATAGGAATTGTCCAGACAACTCTGAATGCTGGAACTGTTTTTGTCACATTATTCCCAAATTTCAATATGCCTTTAAAAGATCCTCATCTTTGTGATGCTCTCAAAGTTCAAGTTCAGATTACTGGAGCTTCTCAAGTACTAGATACTTATGCAACTACACTCCATTATTAGCTTGCTTATTGTGGCAACTGTAAATCACAGAGCATACTAATCAAGACGATAATCAAAGTATACTAATCAAAAGAGATGAAAAGGTTACACACACACTAACTTTAAGTCATGACTTCGTCACAACTAACATATTTCTTCAATCTCAAATTACTTTGAATTTCTCCACCACACAAGAGCTCATTGTAAGTTAATAGCTTTTAGCCTTTTTTTTTAATATTTTTTGCTTGCAAATCAAATGAGGGTGTAGACCATCTAGTAACGGAGTGTGACAAGGTATATATATTATGGAAAGCTTTTTCAAGCCGTGAGTTAACCTGGACTAACAAGGATTGCTAACTCAGCAGCAGCCCATGAATCAGTTCAATGGGCTTTCCTTTAAAGAACAATTGTATGCAGGAATTATTACCCTCAGAAATTTGTGTTGGCTCTATGCATGAATCTTGATGACTGTACTCTGTAGTTTGGACCATGAAAAGTACAATTGCTCCAAATGATTCATGGATGTCATGTAAGTATCAAGTCAGCATCAAAATGGTTGGGGCTAACACTAATTTAACTAAAAAAGTAATAGTCATGTGTTTGCAATTAATTGCATTTGACCTCTCGAATTTGTGATGGTGATCATATATAGACTTTGGACTGTGTCATATACTCCTTTATGTTTTAATCTTGTTAACCAAAAACAATGCAAATGGTACCCTATTTACTCATCTTAATCAAAATAGGCATTCTCACAAATGGTTTCTCAATGAGATCCCATTAGATTACACGACAAACTAAAGACCTAACACTTTTGGCTTTTTCCAATATCTTATCATGATGATGCATATATGTCTGTTCCACTAGGTTACTTCGAATGCAAAATTGCTAATTTCCAAAAGAGACTACAACTTGATAATGCTATAATAAGTCTTTATCGTGCAAGATTTGAACCTTTTGATGCAGATCATGAATCCCACTTCTCTGGATTGCCAATATATATATATATATATAATTCTGTTTTTGAGTGGAAGATAGAAACGGAAATTAGTAGAAAAATGGTAAAGATTAGGATCCAATTTTAGTATACATATCAAATTATTTATTTTATACTACATTTTATTAAAATATTAATTTTTCTTAATTTTTTAAATTGTTTATCATTCTTCACACACAACCATCATTCACTCTTTTTCTTCATTCTTGAGATACATAAAGAGAGAATAAACAACTAAATACAAAATAAATAGTGTCGATATAAATTTACACCGTTACTGTAATAAACTTGTAAATTTATATAATTATACACAGACTGATGTTGATCATTTTTAAGCAAAACTGTGTACATTTTATATTATTTTTTTTTCTATTATACACAAACAGCCTGATTTGAATGCCTTAGTGGGTTTTCTTGGGTCCTACAACTTGGAAAAAAAAAATCATTACGATCTATAATAAGTGATAATGTGGTATAATTATTATTAATGGACCATAAAAATGATTAATTCTGAAATGTGTGGTGAGTCTGGTGACTGGTGGGCACTCTCGAAGTTTGATACCTTAATTGACTTGACTTGACCGCAATGGTAGGTGGAAAAAAGGTTTTACGTTGGCTTTGGATCCACCCCTGCAAAGGTTGCCTTTACTGGACTGTTCAAACTATGGTAGGTAATGTTTGTTGGTTCGTACCCTTTTTTTTTGGGTCCCTCCCTCCAAGAAACTTTAAGTTTGAGGTTGGTAGGTGTAAAACCGAAAAAATGGTGGTTTATAACTTAAAATAAATATGGTAAATAGCACATTTTAGAGCATTCACAGCAGTGGTTGTAAAATTTTAGCTATTTTTTTTTTTGGTAAACAGGAAATGACATTCAACTAAAAAGAGGGAACCAACTCAGGTCCAAGCCTGTTACAAGGGACACCGTGGAAATCAGCTTCAACAAAGGAAACCAAGTCCACAGGTGGAACAGAATGCATAATAAACTCTACATCTTGAGTATAACCAGAGTTCGCTAATCGATCCGCACATTTATTAGCCTCTCTAAAGATATGATTGATACGAACATGAGGAAGTTGGGAGATCAGGTACTTACAATCATCAAATAAAGGAGAGATAACTGAGTTGCTATACTTGGGATTCCTCAGTGCATCAGCGAGGGCTTCAAAGCCTCTGTTTTCCTGTGGAAGGCTTGGGCACAGAAGGGAAACTTGCCCGTACATTCGCAAGGGAAAGAG
>NW_027069475.1:2452453-2560905 GCF_002906115.3 Quercus suber
GGTTTAATTCAACTCCTAATCTTGGAAAGTATCTGGGGTACCCGTTAAAGCATGCAGGAGACCGCAAGCACGACTTTGATTTTGTGCTAGATAGAGTTAAGAAGAAATTGGCAGGGTGGAAAGCAAACTTACTCTCTATGGCTGGCCGGGTGGTTCTCATCCAGGCTTCCTCCTCAACCATTCCGAGCTATGTGATGCAGTATGCTTCTCTTCCAAACAAAATTCTTAATGGCATTGACAGGGTCAATAGAAACTTTCTCTGGGGGACAACGGATCATGCTAAGAAGATGCATTGGGTTAATTGGGGTGAGGTGACAAAACCTAAGGAGGCAGGTGGTTTGGGGTTACAAACTGCTAAAGGAAGAAATACGGCACTTTTGGCCAAGCTAAATTGGAGGGTCCACCAAGAGGGGAATGCCCTTGGGTAAAGGTGTTGAAGTTCAAGTACTGCAATAGGCTTCGCCTCAGCTCAAGAAATGAAGCGAGACTTCCTTGTTCCCCGATATGGAAGGGGTTAAAGAAGGGGGAAGGAGTCTTCAAAAAAGGGGTTAAATGGATTCCTGGCCATGAAAGCAGTCTTAATTTCTGGTTTGATAATTGGTCAAATCTTGGTCCTATTAGGTCCCGAATCCAAGGCCCTCTTCCGCAAGACTCGGATAACATGCAAATAAAAAATGTTCTTTCTCCCACTGGTTGGAATTGGTCCAATATCCCTTTTGAGATCCCCCCTTAAGTAAAAGCTGAGATTCAAGCCGTCCCGGTTCCCGTGTGTCAAGGTGCAGTGATAAGCTTGCTTGGAAGTTCTCTTCAAAAGGGGATTTTGACATGAGAAGTGCCTATCTCCTTGCCATTGATGATACAGGTATTGGTTCCTTTTCTGGTTCTTGGATTTGGAAACTTTCATCCTTGCCCAGAATTCAATTGTTTATTTGGAAGTGTATGCAGCAGAGTATTGGAGTCAAGGATTGTTTAGCCAAGAGAGGAATTCCACTAGATACTACCTGTCCATTATGTCATTCAGAAGCTGAAACTATTCTGCACGCTCTCAGAGACTGTAATTTGGTTAGATCCTTATGGCAACAACTGGGTATACACTGTTTGTATTCTACCTTTTTCTCTCAAGACATCAGGGATTGGTTAATCACCAATGGCGGTCTTAAGACAACTTAAAATGCAGCAGGTATTCCTTGGAATGTTTTATTTTCTTTTGGTCTTTGGCTAATCTGGAAGCAAAGGAATCAAGGTGTCTTCAACAGCAAGAGTGTCAACGTGAACTTAGCTAAGGCTATTGCAGCTCAAGCCTCTGAGTTCTTCCTTTGTGCCTCTCGGCCTAGTCAAAACAAGAGAATGGTGCTCAGGCAAGTGAAGTGGGAGAAGCCGGGGGTGGGATGGTTGAAGCTAAACACGGATGGATCTTGTAATGCAGCTTTGGGTAAGGCAGCTGGGGGAGGATTGGTCAGAGACAACCTGGGAAAATGGGTGGTTGGCTTTGCTAGGAAGCTAGGCAACGTGAATAGCTTCACGGCAGAAATTTGGGCGCTTCGGGATGGTCTGATGGTTTGTCGGCAAATGAATCTCCCTGCCATTATCATTGAAATTGACGCAAAGGCTCTTATAACTCACAACTTGCTCAAAATGCCCAATCAGGATGGTGTTTACCAGAGGTTTGTTTATATCAATTTGAACGCACAGTCTAGCGTATTTGCCACGAGCCTCCATTGCCGTATGAGAGTCAATCCTCAGAACCTTTCCGATGGATTCTCCTAACTCCTTAAGTACCTCTGCTTCGTAAAGCTCGATGGGAAGTTCACAGAGGCGTATCCACACTGCAATCAGTGAGACATTCGCCGTTGAAGGCTTGAAGAAAGGCTCCCATGGCCTTATAGATAAAAACTGACCACCAATGAACCATGGGCCCTTCATTAAAACACTGTCAAGATCCTCCTTGGAAGAGAATCTAACCAGAAAAAACCCAAAACTAAGATCAACACAATCCATTCTACTCGTCGGCCTCCACATTTGGTTCAACTTAGTCTGCATGTAAAGAAGGCTATTAGTTCTACCGACAAGCTTGACTATAATAGATTTAGACCAGGGCCCTCTGATGCGCCTCTTGGTTTCCTTTGTCAGCTTGACAGAGACCCAACCTTCCCTCAGCTGCCCGTTGTCCTCTCCATCTTCACCATCAGAAACATCGTCTTCCTCCATAAGGTTCTCAAAGTCAAAAGCTTCCACAAAAGCCCCTGGCATTTCACCCACAAGCTTCTCCTTGAAAGAGGCTCTGGCAAAGGATGGAGAGCTCTCCATAGGGCCCTCATTAAAATCAGCATGATGTATATCTTTAACTTTCTTGTTACTCCGGGCCAACTCTGCCTCTTCTTCCCTCGAGAGAGTGCGTGGCTTCATGACGTTTTTAGCTATTTAGCTACACAAAAAGTCACTTTATCTATTTTACCTACACACACGCTACAGCAGTGCATCTATTTTAGCTTTCAACACAATAAAATAATATACACATCACAATAAAATAATATAAACACTACAATAAAATAATATATCTTACTTAAAAAAAAATTACAGCACCAACCACTATCAGCCACATCCACCACCACCACCACCACCACCACCAGTTCACAGCAGGCACAAAAAAAAAAAAAAAAAAAAAAAAAAAAAAACCCAAATCTCCAAGCACTCCGATCGGCATCAACAATCACGGTTGATCGGTGACAACACCCACACAACCACAACCACCACCAAACCGCAGCCCACAGCCCACAGCGGAGAAAAAAAAAAAAAAACCAAGTAAGGCGTGAAATGGGTTGGCGGGGTGGATCGAGGCCGGGGTCTGCGATGTGGATTAACGGCGAGGTTTGCGGCGTGGATCGGCGACGAGTTCTGCGGTGTGGATCGGCGGCATGGAGGTGGGCTGGCAGCAGTGAGATGAAGTTGAGAGAGAGAGCTGAGAGAGTCGAGGCCGGGGTCTGCGGTGTGGATCAACGGCGAGGTTCTGCGGCATGGATCAACGGCGAGGTTCTGCAGCGTGGATCAACGGCGAGGTTCTGCGGCGTGGATCGGCGACGAGTTCTGCGGCGTGGATCGGCGGCATGGAGGTGGCTGGCAGCAGTGAGATGAAGTTGAGAGAGAGTTGAGAGAGCTGAGAGTTGAGAGAGGTGAGAGTTGACAGAGAGAGAGAGAGAGAACGGCCAATATTTTAATGTGGCTGAATAAAAAATTAATTTTTTTTTTTAGCTCCAAGCTACAGTGCACATCTATAAATAGATGTGCACTGTAGCGAATCAGCTAAAAATTTTAGCTTTTGCTCCACTGCTGCAGCACCATTTTAATGAAAGTGTAGGTAAAATATAGCATTATAGCTTTTTACCTACACTGCTGCAAGTGCTCTTAGTCCTTATATTTTTAAGCTATTTTTATTTTAGTCTATACATTTTATTTTTATCGTTTTTAGTCTCTATCCTGAAAAACGTTTCCCGTTTTAGTTCCTGCAGTTACATCAGAAATGGAAAAAGCTGATGTGGTAAACAATACGATATATAATACTAAATTAATATCCACGTGACTTAAATTAATAATAAAAAATGCCACGTTAGCATTTAAATTTAAAAAAATTTAATTTATTATTTTTAACTAAATAAAAAAATTAAAAACATAATTAAAAACTAAAAATAATAGGAATTGAGATCTAAGTGCGTCTTGAACAAGAACACAAACTCAAATCCAAGAACACAAACCCATAAATTAAAAAAAAAAAAAAAAAGGTAAATTCCATTACTTGAATCTGAGAGTGCCAAATTACAGAAATACTACCTAAAAACAAGAAACGAAATCCAGATCTAGAGGCAAGATCTACAACAACCACCACAGCTAACTAAGTACACAAATCTAATTATTAGTGTAAATTTAACAACACCGTCAAACCCAACCCCAGCACCACTGATTCAAACCCAACCCCTAGCACTGTACTACAATCAACCATGAACCATCGAACTTGAAACCCACCCAGCACCACCAAAACAACATAACCCACAATCATCATGACCCACACCTCACCACTACCATTGTGACCCATACCTCACCACAACTATGAACCACACTTTGACCCACACCTCGACTACAACCATGAACCACACTCTGACCCATCGTGACCCACACCATGACCATCGAACTGAATCCAACCCACACCACATACCTAGCAACCACTGTGAACACAAACCCTGACCACAACCTATTGCCAGCACCACCACCACTG
The DNA here is from genome assembly GCF_002906115.3 of Quercus suber. Lineage (NCBI taxonomy): Eukaryota > Viridiplantae > Streptophyta > Magnoliopsida > Fagales > Fagaceae > Quercus > Quercus suber. Next base: position 2,456,721 of record NW_027069475.1, read on the forward strand.
AAGAGCATGACTATGAGCAAAACCCACCACAAAAAAAAAAATCTCTCTCTCTCTCTCTCCCCAAAAATGTCATCCAACAACAACACACAGAAGCCAAAACCCAAATCCAATCTAAAAGCCACAAAGCAAAACACAAGATCTCCCTCCATATAAACCCCACCTAGCAATGGTGGAGCTAAAGCAAAAATCCTGGGGATCACATCGTAAGGGGATCGAAGGGTTAAGGAATTGGGTAAAGAGCTAAAGGGGCTTGACGATTCTGCCAAACACGAATCGGGAGGTTGAAATGGGTTAGCGAGACTTGTCGAGGAGGAGGAGATATCAGGTACGGAAAGAGAAGAAGACGAAGAGGAGATAGCGTTTGGGTCGGTCTTTGAGTGGTGTTTGGGTCAGCGTTTGGGTGAAGATGGGGTTGGAATTGAGGTTGTGTTTGGGTGGTTGAACGAAATCGGGGTGTGCTCACCGTGGGTCTAGGTTTGCCACTATGGGTCTGGGATTTGCTCGCCGTGGGTTTGCTGCCATAGGTTTGGGTTTTGCTCGTTGTTGGTCTGTTTTTTATTTATTTATTTTTTTTTTTGTGGTGGGTTTTGCTCATAGTCATGCTCTTCAGTGGTGGTGGTGCTGGCAATAGGTTGTGGTCAGGGTTTGTGTTCACAGTGGTTGCTAGGTATGTGGTGTGGGTTGGATTCAGTTCGATGGTCATGGTGTGGGTCACGATGGGTCAGAGTGTGGTTCATGGTTGTAGTCGAGGTGTGGGTCAAAGTGTGGTTCATAGTTGTGGTGAGGTATGGGTCACAATGGTAGTGGTGAGGTGTGGGTCATGATGATTGTGGGTTATGTTGTTTTGGTGGTGCTGGGTGGGTTTCAAGTTCGATGGTTCATGGTTGATTGTAGTACAGTGCTAGGGGTTGGGTTTGAATCAGTGGTGCTGGGGTTGGGTTTGACGGTGTTGTTAAATTTACACTAATAATTAGATTTGTGTACTTAGTTAGCTGTGGTGGTTGTTGTAGATCTTGCCTCTAGATCTGGATTTCGTTTCTTGTTTTTAGGTAGTATTTCTGTAATTTGGCACTCTCAGATTCAAGTAATGGAATTTACCTTTTTTTTTTTTTTTTTAATTTATGGGTTTGTGTTCTTGGATTTGAGTTTGTGTTCTTGTTCAAGACGCACTTAGATCTCAATTCCTATTATTTTTAGTTTTTAATTATGTTTTTAATTTTTTTATTTAGTTAAAAATAATAAATTAAATTTTTTTAAATTTAAATGCTAACGTGGCATTTTTTATTATTAATTTAAGTCACGTGGATATTAATTTAGTATTATATATCGTATTGTTTACCACATCAGCTTTTTCCATTTCTGATGTAACTGCAGGAACTAAAACGGGAAACGTTTTTCAGGATAGAGACTAAAAACGATAAAAATAAAATGTATAGACTAAAATAAAAATAGCTTAAAAATATAAGGACTAAGAGCACTTGCAGCAGTGTAGGTAAAAAGCTATAATGCTATATTTTACCTACACTTTCATTAAAATGGTGCTGCAGCAGTGGAGCAAAAGCTAAAATTTTTAGCTGATTCGCTACAGTGCACATCTATTTATAGATGTGCACTGTAGCTTGGAGCTAAAAAAAAAAATTAATTTTTTATTCAGCCACNAAAAAAAAAAAAAAAAAAAAAAAAAAACATTTACAAATTAAAGAAGAATAAAAACTGTAACATGGGTCCGTTCAATTGAATTTTTACTTGTGTTCAAATGGATTTATGTGTATATCTGCGTTATTATTTCTTTCTATATTACTAATTATCCAATCCCATGTGATGATATTTTCAAAGTAATTTTTTTTTCTGCTTGAAAATTAAAATTTTTTCGTCTGTAATTTTTGAAATATTAAAATTGACGGATCAGGTAGAAAAAAAATGAATTACTTTTGTAAATTTAATTAAACTAATATATATATATATATATATTTAGCTTAAAGCATACGGTCTACTATACTATTGAATATTGATAACTTAAACTTTCAACTAGATGTTCACGCCAATAATTAATGGATGACTTATAACTAAAAAGAAAGCAACATTGTTGACTACTGAAATGTAAGGCAAATACACAAATGTTATCTAAGACCATTGACCAATACTATTGTAGCTCAATTGATATTTTGTGTGTGTTTCAAATGATGACATTTAAGTTTTAAATTCCTCCTCTTTCAGTTATTAAATTAAAAAAAAAAAAAAAAAATCTTATCTACGAAGTATATGTTTTTTCAAATGACATTGTCTAAGTTGCTACTAAAATTATTTTTTTACCCACCAATAATAGTAAATAACAACATTTATCTTAAAATTTGTTGTGAAAATATTATGAACGTAACATTTCTCTTTTAGTTATCGTATGTATAAAAAATTAAATTATATATGAATGTATATTAAATAAAAACATAATAAACACTTTTTTTGTGGGATAGGGCAAGACATGATAGGACAAGCAAAACTTGTTCCTCTCCCATCATCTTTTCGAGACAAGAAAAACTTGCGCAGAGTAGAGTGAGAAAAAAAAAAAAATTGCCATCCTTACTTATCCTGTCATGCTGGATTTATTATAGTTTTTCCCATCACGGTTGTTCATTTGTGTAACATAATACAGAAAACAAAGAGAAAGAGATAAAATTCATTTGTGTAACATAAAACAAAACAAAGAGGAGAGAAAGAGTGGAGTGCTTCTTCCATGAAGTTTATTAACATCGTCATTTTTTTTTTTTTTTTTTTTTTTTTTTTTTGGTGGACAGGTTTGCAGTAAGAATTTCCATACACAGAACTGTAGTAGATAATTTTTGGAGTTGTTAGGATCACGAGTCCTCAATGTTTTCGTTATTTGCAATAATTGAGTTCTTGCGGTCGTGGAATCCTTGCTCTTCTCCCAGTCAAAAGTGATACTGAACTGTGGGGCCTGATACATTGGATAAGTCGTTTTTTATATTTATTTATTTAGATATACAGTATTAGTTTCTCAAAAAAAAAGTATTAGATAACTTTTTTTTTTTTTTTTGAGAAGAAGATAGATTAGTAGATAACTTAGAAAATGGTTTTGGGGACAAGATTACAAAAAGTGGGCCTTCAGTTTTTATATATTTTTTTGGTAAATAATTCTTCTGTTCATTATTGTTATCACTTTATGATAAACATTCTCTTATTATTAATTTATTACATAGTATTAATTATTTGGAATTTATAATTTAAGGCGACCTCAAGGACTCATAATTTAAGGCGACCTCTATATAACATACGGTGATTGACTGTTATTTTCATATAAATCTATTATTTTATCTGTACTACTCACAATCAACCATGTAGATAATTGTGGAGCAAAAATGTGACTTAGAGTATAGTCCTAGAATCATTGGACACAGACAACTATCATCTTTGGCTTCATACGAGGAGTTGGTATCCAGCGAAGACATAGAATCCTTTTTTCCATCTAGGAGGATGCTTATATAAATAAAAAATATATATCTATTTTGGTTCTAATTTTTGGTACATATTTCAAAATGATCTCTAAAGTTATATGTATGTTATTTAGCTTTTAACTTTTTAATATTGTGTTAAGTAGTCATTGTCGTAAGAACCAGAAGGAAAAATATGACATGGTAAATCGAGAGACTAAAATAATAATTTTGATGCTAATTGATGAGATTAAAATAAATAGAGAAACAATATTACATTAGGAATTGTTCTGTAATCATAAGGCAAAAGAGGGAAAACTCAATGTGGTTGAAGGGAGAGAAAAAGTGTCTAGTCATATGCAACAATATTTCAATCAACCCTAACTATGGTTGGTACTTAGGGATGTCAATTTTTCTCCACCTCGCTCAACCTGCACCTCCTCATTTCGCCCGTCTCTAGTTTTCCCCACCCCACAAAGGTAGTGGGGCGGGGATGGGGCAAGATTTTAGTCCCACACCACGGGGCGGGGCGAGGATGGATTTATACTTTTTAGACCTGCCCCGCCCCACCTCGCCCCACGTTGCTAAGGGTTATAATTGTAAATTTTTCATACCTAAAATCCTACTATTTAAACAAACATATCAATATTAGTTTATTTTCTTTTACCCAATGTGGTTCTCTACCTTTATTTGTTATGTGTTATAATATGAGATTTTTTTTTGTTATAATTATTTATGATTGTCTTGTTAAACACTTGGATATATTATTCATTTTTTTCTAAAAATTGATTTGATTTTATGGGATATTGAACGGTTTTAGACCCCTTAAACCAACCAGCTTAACCTAATTAATTAGCCAAGTGATTAACTTAGTCAATTTATGCAAATCTAGGTTATCACAATCACACAATCATATCAAGAATATAAAATAGCGGAAAAGTAAATAACACAATGATATGACGACCTAGGAAACCACACGGTAAAAACCTATGGAGGATTTGACCTAGTTATCCTCAAGGTAAACCTGAATTCACTATGCAAAAGAATCGAAGTTCATGCAAAAGGACTTACAATCTCCCCCCTTGACTTCCTAATGCTACTCACCAGTAGAACTTACTGACACGACCACGTGCAAGCTCCGAATCCACGGACTCCTTCTTTTTTGGATTTTCCACAAGATATAAGCACCCATGCTTGTTATTCTTTAAGCTCCAATGATAGCAATTGAGTTGATCATCAAGGTATTGAAAATATCTCTACCTAGAAAATCCTAAGTTTATGTGAAGGAAAACTCTTCAATGATCTCATAAGAGATTCACACAAACAGCAAAGTATGAGCAACAATACAACAAGAGTAACTCTAAAAAACGTGGTTAGGGTTTTGCTTTATATACCTAGGGCAAAAATAGAAAACCCAAAACGTTTAATGAGATAGGGCTGAGTTGGAAAATTCTGCAGAAAACATTCTGGCCGACTTTCGATTGATTGAGTCTAACTTTCGATCGATCGAGTCTAACTTTCGATCGATTGATCCAGGCCAAAATGCACCAATGCATTTACAGCTTCTCGATTCCAACTTTACATAAAATATATAACTTTGAGCAAAACTAAACAAGACCAAACATATTGTTTTGATCATGGTTTGTCAACATTACATATTAGAGTTCTAAATACATCAAATCCTAAGTCTTTAGAACCTAACAGATATATTAAGTTGTAATTTCAAGTATATTTTTATTGATAAAATAGGTTTCATTAAAAAAAAATTGTACTAATTGTAAGAAAAATTAACAAAAAGCAGAGTTTTATGGGGGTGGGTGGGGCTTCGCAGGGCCCTAAGGGGCGGGGATGGGGTGAGAGAGTTTTCTCTATCATACGGGGTGGGGAGGGGATGAGGCAAGACAAAACCATGATGACATCCCAACAGTGGTACCTACCTTAATGGTTATAATTTGCTAATTGTTATCCCAAAAAAAAAAAAAAAAAAAAAACAACAACAACAACAAAATGTATGTCATTTAAAATGCCTTAGATTTGTTTGAAATATAAAGAAAATAAAAAATGGATGAAAAATAATATTTATTTTTAGTGTTTTATAGAATTCCAATTCATGCATTTGAGGTGCAACATGTGTAATTAGTGAACTCCTGTTATACATTAAAGACCTCTCTTTGTTTTTTGTTTTGTTTTGTTTTTATTATTATTTTTTATACAAGATAAAAAATTATATTCTAATCAAATTAAAATGTATATGTGTGTGAAGCTCTCTCTTGAAGACTTGAATCCCGGCGCTTGCCTCTCACACCCTACATGCACTTATAATTGTGAAGTGACTATTTTATCAAGGGTGTGCGATGGTACCTCTCTTTGTTAAAAGCAAGAGGACCACTTTTTTTGTTTTGATGATTTGTCTTTGTTTAAGTTGCTTGCATTTTTTTTAATGGTAATTGCTTACATCTTAGTTAAAATTTTATTTGTTTTTCCAAACAATTTATATGGGTGCAAAGAAGTTAAGTAAGGAGTGTCGGGGATATATTAAGTTCAATATTATAAAGCCAAGTCTGATCTTTTTGTGCAAACCAAGTCTAATATTTATACTATAAGTCTATTAATCATAGTTAATGTATGGTTAGTTTAGGATTTAGTCTCCTATATAAATACTCGTATTGAGTTCACCATAACACATAAATTGTACTTCACTTATAATTAAAGATTTAGCTCTTAAGGGTTTCCTTCATGAATATAGGTCGGTAGACTAAACCACATAACTCATTTTATTGCTTTTTATGCTTCCGCTTCTACATCTATTTTCTATCTCCTCCAATTTATTTAACAATGACCAAGAAAAAGATTTACACAGCACACCCACTCCAGACAGAGGGGAAAGGATTTGTACCCAATAACTATGAATGAAATATATGGCATGGCAAGTTCGCAACAATATTATCACACTCAACAAATGATTTTCCTATGGGATTCAGAGCATCTCACATAGCTTTAACGGATGAAAATTTCAAAAAAGAAAAGAATTGTTGTTATCAAGCTATTAAAAACTTAGTGGATATAAATTAAAGAGTTCAAGCTGCGGGAGTTAGCAACATATTATAATTATCTTAAAAAAATAAAAAAGTCAAACGAATCCATCCACTTTGTAATTTTCAATTATTAGATTTTAAACTTTTAACTCCATAATTAAAAAGAAAAATCTGAACAATGGAAATCATGATTACTGCCAAACCCATAGAAGCAATAAAGTTATTTTCAATTTTATATTTGATTCCACTATCAACCACTTGCCAAACATTTTTATATATGCCATAATTCTTCACCAACATTAAGTGTGTTTATGATGTACAGTATGTTTGCAAACGTGGAATATTATTTAGATTACTTATAGTTTGTGTTATGCCTCACACTGTTTTTGGAAATCTGCCAACATTGGTACCAATTTTGCACTAAATAACCTGCAGTTTTTTTTAGGCTGAACGAATAATCTGTAGTTGTGCCCTTGTGTTTTGTTTAATTACACTACGTTGCTTGCAATATGATATTAATAATTTATAATTTAAGGTTACCTCAACGACTCATAATTTTTACGCATAATTTTTCAAAACTATTCTATATAGCATATGGTGATTGGTTGCTATTTTTATATAAATCCATTATTTTATTTCTACCACTCACAATTAACCACGTAAATAGTTGTAGAAGAAAATGTAACATAGATTGTAGTCTTAGAGTTATTGGAGGCAAACAACTCTAATCCTTAGCTTCGAGGAGTTGGTATCCAACAAAGACATAGAATCTTTTTTCCCACCTAGGAGGCTGCACATATATAAATAAATAAATAAATAAATAATCTATTTTGGTTCCTAATTTTTGGTACATGTTTCAAAATGATCTCTAAGGTTATAGGCATGTTATTTAACTTTAAACTTTTTAGAATTGTGTTAAATAGTCATTGTTGTAAGCCTCTGAAGGAAAAATCTGACATGGTAAATTGAGAGAATAAAATAATAATTTTGATAATAATTGATGAGATTATAATAAATAGAGAAACAATAATACATTAGGAATTGTTCTGTAATAATTATAAGGCAAAAGAGGGAAAACTGAATGTTGTTGAAGGGTGAGAAAAAATGTCTAGTCGTATGCTACAATTTCTCAATCAAACCATTTATGACATTTGCTATGGCCGGTACCTACCTTAATGGTTGGTTATAAATTGCTAATTGTTATCCAAAAATAAAAAATAACAACAAAATGCTTGTCATTTAAAATATCTTATATTTGTTTGAAATATAAAGAAAATAAAAAATGCATGAAAAATAATATTTCTTTTTAGTATTTTATAGAATTCCTAACGTTGTTCAGATTATAGGAAACTCTAGAGACATAGAAGTTTTGACAAAAAAATTGACATTTACTGATGTAGTAGATTGTTAGCGATAGGAAAAAAAGTGATGTTAGTGATAGATCTAGATGAAAATTAATAAAAATTTGCCAACTCAATATGTGTAAAAAAAGTCATCAATATTTGTGTGGGTATGTAGTATAACACTTACATTATTTACGGGCAATTTAACATACATCTATTCATGCATTTGAGTTGCAACATGTGTAATTAGTGAACTCATGTTATACATTAATGACCTTTCTTTTTTAAAAGCAAGAGGACTGCTTTTTTTGGTTCGATGGTTTGTCTTTGTTTAAGTTGCTTGCATTATTTTTTAATGAAAATTGCTTCCATCTTAGTTAAAAATTTTGTTTGTTTTTCCAAACAATTAATATGGATGCAAAGAAGTTAACTAATGAGTGTTAGAGATATATTAAGTTCAATATTATAAGGCCAAGTTTGATCTTACCGTGTAAATCGAGTCTAATACTATAAGTCCATTAATCATGGTTAATGCATGGTTAATCTAGGATTTAGCCTTCTATATAAATACTCATATTGAGTTCACTGTGACACATAAATTGTACTTCACTTATAATCAAAGATCTAGCTCTTAAAGGTTTTCTTCATGGATATAGTCGGTAGATTGAACAACATAATTCCTTGAATTGCACATTTATGCTTTCGCTTTTACATCTATTCTCTATCCCCTCCAATTTATTCAACAATGAGCAAGAAACAAATGTTAGCAACATACTCACTTTGGACATAACTGTGAATGAAATATACGGCATAGAAAGTTCGCAACAATATTATCACACTCAACAAATGACTTTCCTATGGGATTCCGATCATTTCACACAACTTTAATAGATGAAAATTTTCGTAAAAGAAAATAATTGTTATTATTGAGCTATTAAAATGTTAGTGGATATATATATATATTTTGCGAAGCAGGTCAAAAAGCCAATTTATTTAATAGCTAAAAAATCAAATACATAAAACTTATAAATGTCAGGAGGAACAAATTCCATCCAAACTAGAACAGGAAAAGAAAATCTCGTTCTCTTGACTAGAGCATGCCAAAGCATTGCTTTGTTGTCGTGCATAAGAGAAATAATAGTTCTAGAGAGAACCAACTGAAGACATGATGTCTCGAATCAAGTGACCATAGGATGGATGATGGAAGCACTAATTTTTGATAGCCGAGATAGAAACTTTTGAATCCCCTTCAAAAATCGAACAGTGCAAATCCAATTCCTGGACAAAATGGACAGCCCTTCTAGTTGCAAGAGTTCCAAAGCTAAGAAGCATGGGTGCGTTTAGGGACTCGGGTGCGGGTGCGGGTGCGGGACTCGACAATTTTTGAAAAAGGTGGGTGCGGGTGCGGCGGGACTCGGCGATTAAAAAATTATTAAAAATATTTTTATATAGTGAATTTAATATTTTTATATAAAAAAATCAAATAAATGGTAGAATTTATTATTAAAAAATAATTATTTATGATTTGTTTTTAATAAAATCAATATTTTTGGTAATTGTAAACAAAAAACCATATTTCAAGAAGGTTCCTTTACTCATTTTTCAATTCCCAAACTCACCCATGTTAAATATTTCACTTTTCCACCTCCTTAATTTATATTCAGTTACTACATTTATTATTCTTCCAGCTTTTTTTTTTTTTTTTTTTGGGTGTCTTCTCATCTTCTTCTTCCTTCTCTTTTTTTTTTTTTTTTTTTTTTCCCTCTCACAAGGCCACATGAAGTAGAAGAATGGTAGCCACTGCCCATTTCGTCCTGTTTCGGCGGCTGTTTCGGCCGGAATCGGCCGTATCGGCCTATTTCGATGACCGTTTTGGCCGGAATTGGCATGTTTCGGTGGCCATATCGGATTCCATTTCCGCTGGAATTGACCCGTTTAGGCCCGAATCTGCGCGAATCTGGCCGAGCCGAGCAACCAGAGAGCACAGAGAGAAGAGAGAGACGAGCGATGGAGATTGGAGTGAGGGAGGATGTTTGGAGTTTTTGGACGAAGTGAGCAATTGGAGTGAGCGATGGAGTTTTTGGAGATCGGCATGGAGATTGGAGTGCCGATACGGCCCGAATCGGCCCGAGTCGGCCCGATTTGAGCCGCGTCGGCGCGAGTCGGCTTCGCCACGTGGCAAGACGAGGCCCGACGCGCAGTCAGCGGTGTCCGACGCGCGTCGCCGCGTCGGGTCGCGACCGACACGGGTGCGGCGCCAGTGCTTTCCAGTTCCAAAGTCTTGGCTACTTTAGTTTAGTGGATATAAACTAAAAGTATTACTCTATTACTATTATTTTTTTAAAAGTTAGATTTCAATTAATATAAATCTGGAAGATAATTAGATAAAGTCAAACGAATCCATCCACTTTGTATTTTTCAGTTAATAGAGTTTTAACTTTTAAATCCATAACTAAAAGAAAAATCTGAACAATGGAAATTATGATTACCACCAAACCAATAGAAGCAATAAAGTTATTTTCTATTTTAAATTTGATTCCACTATCAACCACTTGCCAAACATTTTTATATATGCCACAGTTCTTCACCAACGTCAAGTGTGTTTCTGTTGCACAGTGTGTTTGCAAACGTGGAATATTATGCAGATTACTTTTATAGTTTGTGTTATGCCTCACATTGTGTTTGGAAATCTGCCAACATTGGCACAAATTTTGCACTAAATAATCTGCAGTTTTTTTAGGCTGAATGAATAATCTGTAGTTGTGCACTTATGTTTTGTTTAACTACCCATTACTCTACATTACTTGCAATATAATGTTAATTGATTGATATTTATTATCTAGCCAACATTAAAACATATACTTTTCAAAATTTTATTTTATTTAACTACCCCATTAGTCCATTACACGTACATTGCTTGCAGTATGATGTTAATTGATGCAATATTTATTATCAAGCCGACATTAAAGCGCACTTATATATATATATATATATATATATATTATTTGTTTTAAATTTTAAATATTTCTTTTGCAGGCAAGAAAATAATCCAAATGCCTTACTCTGGTAAGAAAATTTATAAATGATTAAAACCCATGTTAGGGAGGGTTATATGATGTATGTGTTGGCAAATCCAAGTAAAATGCATTTTGATGTAATTAAGTTGTCAGATTTTTAGTGTCCAAGTTTGGTTTGAAGATTCACATTGAAGACACATGAAAACAACACAATAAGGGGGAATACACATGAAAACAACACAAAAAAGGGGTGTTTGATTTGTGTTTTCAAACTATTATTTTCAGTTTTTAAACAATATTTTACGTATTTTAACGCACTTTTTCACCCATATGTATTTTTATAAATATTTTCAAATAACAATTTTTAATTTTTAAACACATGTATTAAACAGGCTCTACTCAACTCAAAAAAGATGAAGTTGTGTTGCCACGATGCTAGACTCGACATCACTTGACCGATCGAGCCATGAGATTTCAGTATTATATGTTAATGTCCATGATGACTCAGCTAACTTGGAATTTGTGCATTAGAGTTCTAGAAAGTTTTAATAATATTTTTAATAGCTATTATCATAAAGAAGAATACTGTACACTTGGAGAGGTGGCTGCAACATTATGTGCGAGGGTTTGTTACCAAACCATGTCTTTTGGAACATTGGAAATTAAGTGTTCATGTGAAGACGTTTGCACCAACATCTTTAGGAATCAAAAGTGGTGATTGTGTGAAGTCAGACGCGAATTGGGTATCCTTGTAGAGAAGTGATCCACAATGTAGAAAAGTCCAATTGGGTTGGAGTTATGCTTGGATAACATTAGTAAGTTCTATTATAGGCAACTCCTTTGAGATTGGGTATATTTCTTATTGTTGTAACTTCAATTTTATATTAGTGGATTCTTCAAGTTAGTGGTAACTTTCAAACTACTCTCATTGGGTTTTTATTTTTATTTATTATTATTTTTTTAAGGTTTTTCTTATTGTGATCAAATTGCAGTGTCAAATTTATTTCTCATTACACTTTAATTTTGGCGATTTGGTTTTGCTTATCACATATTCATCTGGACCTGTGCCTAATTGAATTAACTAATAACTTTCTATCAAAAAAAGAAAAGAAAAAGAATTAACTAATAATTTGGTAAATTAAAATAACCAAAGTTTTTAAGAGTCTTGTAACTTAATTAGTTGGTACCCCTCAAGTGTCTTTAACATCTAGATTCAAATTCTTTATATTTTCTTATTCTATCAATAAATTATTAAAAAAAAAAATCTAAAGGTCAAAAAAGATTTCACTTCAACAACCCACGTTAAACATGATATTTAAAGCATCAAATCTTTGTCTACAATTCCACAAATGACAATATAGTATATAGTAAATGCAACTCTTATAGAAAGTGAATGCATGATTCACCCATGTGGATCACAGTTAAACTAAACATGCGATGGCTCTATAAAAGGGGAGCTGAATCTAGAAGATCAAATAAACAGTAGAGGGGCCCTCCACCTCCATTGGCCTGGCCAGCCCCGTCTTTTTTAGACTACTTCGCACAAAAAGTCTTGACAACTTTGGAAGTTTGTACAGCACGCGCTCAAGAAAATCTCAAATAAGCAAAACAAAATCCCCAAATGTAATAAATGCGGTCTACAATGGTCTATAGATATTATTATTGCTTGGACCCCTCCAGTGAGTAAGCACCACCCTTAGTCCTGGTCATGCCAATCAGACAAACAACAAACACATCCAACCACAACTTTTACATTTTTTTTTGTTTTTCTTTCTAACCCCTAAATTACTCTAAAGAAAAAGAAGGTCCTCTTGCTTTAACTCTTTAGATTTGTTTTGCTGTACCAGGATTTCAATACAAGTACAACACAACGCAACGCAACGCAACGCTTTCTTTTTTTTTCTTTTTTTCTGAGAGTTATCTCAGTTCTCAGCGAAGCCAGCTTGGCTACTTGAATATTCAATTCTTCGATAAATAAAGCCCTAATTGTGATGGTAAGATCCTTTTGATTCAGTGACTCTTCCAGAACATTCCTTCACCAATCTCAAACAGGTACTTCTTCTTCTTCTTGGAATTTTTTGTTATCGATTTCTCATTTCTATGTTTCAGTTTTGAAGAAACCGGTGGATATTGTATTGACGTAATTTTGTAATTTTACTTCTATTGCTTATTATTACCGGAAAAGGAAAATAGTTACTAAAATTTGACATATCAGTCGTTGAAATTGGAAGCTGTGTACGGACCAGAAATAGTTTTTAATCTCTTTTAACTGTTTGATTCTTTTTACCGACGGTTAATTTTGAATCTGCTGTAGGAATATGAAATATATATATATATATATATATAAAGAGGTTTGAGCTATGGGACTGCTGTAGGAATATGAAATATATATATATATATATATATAAAGAGGTTTGAGCTATGGGCTCAAATTCTGTACGGATTTTTTTAGTTGAAGAAATTTGGTTTTTATAATTTGTCCTGTGTTATATATCTAACTTGAAGCGCTAAGGCCAAGAGTCTGGTAGCTCAACTGGCATCTCCTGATGTTTCCAACGGAGACGTTCAAGTTCAATTCCCCCTTCCCATTGTTGTAACTATCGAATTATTAAAAAAAGAAAATTTGAGGGTTACTATTCACAAGTCTTAGTTTAGGATCGTTCAGGATTCTTAGTAACTATCAGTTCGATTTGAAATGAGTGGATTAGATTTTACCACATCATTAACATTAGAGGAGTTGCTGAAACTGACTAAGTTTAACTACTATTTGGATTGTCTTGCCGCATAATAGATATATCGCCTCTGCTTGCCTTAAGATTCGTTTATGTTATACAGTGTCTGTTTTTAAATCTAAAAGTTTGCTGTTTGATGCTGGGATGTTTTGCAGCGATGGTTTGCGTTCTTGTGTTTATCGATCATTATGGATCTCGTATGTGTTTGTAACTGGAATTGATGTCGTTGAAGATGGAGCTGTTTTTCGCCATTTTGATATTGGCTTGCTTGCCGTCGATTGTACTGTCTGATGCACAAGGTACAAGGCTGTGTCCGCATGACTCTTAATTCGTTCAGACAACATATAGCTATGCTAAGTATATTTATTGTTTTCAATTTCATTGGCAGTTTACATGTCATCACAGAAATAGCTCGGTTAATTGAGTCTAGTACTGTAGAAAGATTGAATATCTGCAATTTCTTCTCTATTTCTGATTGTCAATGTTTTCCTGAAGTTTGCATTTTGGTACCGATGTACTGATGTTGACATATTAGCTTTACTTGAGTGATGAAATTTCCTGTGCTCTGTTTCAGGTGATGCCCTGAATGCATTGAAGATTTCATTGAAAGCTTCACCTAGTCAGCTCACAAGCTGGAACCCAAATCAAGTTAACCCTTGCACTTGGGTCGATGTTAGTTGTGACAGTAATAATAATGTTATTTCTTTGTAAGATACTATTTAATGTACTGTTTCCTTATCTTAATCATATCATGCTTGATCAAAATGTTTCCAACAAACCATCGATTTTGTGATTTGTGCAAGTTTCTATGCTTTACTTGCTTATCTTAATACCTTTTGTCTGGTCTATGCTTACATTATTTTTTTCTTGCAGATCACTGTCATCAATGGGATTTAGTGGAACCTTGGCCCCACAAATAGGAAATATAAAGACCCTTACATCTCTGTAAGTATTTAAAGAATTAGTTCAGCCAATGTCAATTTTAAAACAACTTATTAATTCTTTAAGCTGTGGTAGGCTTTAGTACTTTTGTTAATTTTGTCTTTTCCTTCCAAAGGAGAATTGGGTTATTGTGGTAAAAAAGCATGGTTGTTAAAATCACTAGGATGTGCGACTCCACTTCACCAAAAAGACTAGGATTGTTCTAGAATCGTTGGGCCAGCGAGATTGGTTTGGGATCATTTAGGATCAGTAGGATTATATGATCCTATGATCCTATGCCGATCTTGACATACATTGAATGTGTGGGTTTATTTTTTATTATAAATTTATTAGGAAGACACTCATTAGTCTCATTTCTTCCATAATTTTTTTTAATAAAAGCTCCCTCAATTTGAAATGAAAACCAAAACCCTTTGGTAAGATCTGCAATGCCCCTAACCCCTTCCCAAGATTGAAACTCATTAAAACATAACACTATTCTTCATTGTCAGTTTCACAAACCAAAGCACATGTAATAATATAATAGACAAAGAGAGAGATCTGAGAAATGATACTATTAATATTTTTTTCCTTTGCCATTGGTTTGAATCTCAAATTGGTGTGCTGTACATGTAGCTGTATTGTTGTGTGAAAGAGGAAGTTCCTAATAGTCACGATTTCCTCTATTTGAAAGAGGAAGTTCCTATTCAATGGTTTTCTTGTTCCTTCTTAATAAATGTTTATATTTTGTCCTGATGATTTCCTCTGTGTCAGTGATATTTTCCCCCTTAAAGGAAAATGAGGAACCGATTATTTCATGTAAATATGTTTATAGAGGCATAAAATAATGAGATAAGAATGTTTTTTAATTTATTTTTTTAACAAAACAATCATTGACCAATTTTTAGAGAAAATATGCAAAGGATACCTTACAAAATTTTTTGAAGGAACAATCATTGACTACTGTTTGGTCAAAGATCACTTATCAAAAAAGATGTTTTAACCAAACAATCATTGACTACTGTATGTGCCAATAAACCTTAAGTTGTGATGATATTATCTCCTGAGGAATTCAACAAGAGTATCCAAAAATGCTTCAGTATGCTCTTATTTTTTAATTATTATATAAAAAAAAACTTTCTTTTTTGGTAATTAAAAAAAAAAAAAAAAAGGAATTCTTTAACAGTAATAAATTAGGAAAATGATTGAATAATGAATAACCTGATGTATTCTAGTTATTAGAGCTAAAGACAAAATGATTTTTTTTGACATCAGGTGGATTTTGAACTGTGTTTCTCTAAGCCAAAATTTTTTAATGAAACATGACGGAGGTGAATATTCTGTTTTGTTTTGTGGAGGTGAATATTCTGTTTTTGTTTTTTGTTTTTGTAGTGAATAAGTTTTTGTCTCTATCATTACATAGATTACTTGGTGTTTGTTTCAAATATATGGTGATTACTTCTAAATCATATTTTAAGAAACAACAACAATCATTACACTCAGAATGATGACGTCTGTTCCTGTTGTCCCAAAATAGAAGGGAGTTTTCAAACAAAATAAACATAACATCTTCCTAATATGCTCTCGGATGAGCCAGGAAAGGTGGTTCAAGTTTGAAAAGAGTTGGGTTCAACTTAAAGGGTAATATAGGAAGTTAAATGGATTAGTGCTTTCATTTTTAGAATCACAAATATTGTGACAGTCCAATATGGAAAGCATTCCATCTATTTTGGGATGGAGGGGGGTATAATAAAGTTTCAATTCTTTATGATAGCATATGTGGAACTTATGACCATGACATTATGATCTTTGTTGGTAACATTTTTTTAATGGAAATGTCCTTGAATTAGTGTCATGGCTGCTTAAATTATTACTTATTAGAGATTTAGTTAAAGATTTCTTGGTGATTATTTTCTCCATATGTTGAAGTATATGTAAGCAAGAAGTGCAAGCGTGACACTAATGTTTATCTGTTCCATTCATCATGCAGTAGTTTGCCAGGAAATGGCATAACTGGTGGGATACCCAAAGAATTTGGGAATTTGACAAATTTGTCCACTTTGAATTTGGGAAATAATAATTTATCTGGTGAAATACCTATGTCCCTTGGTAATCTTACGAAGCTTCAGTTCTTGTAAGTAATTCCTTCTGCACTGTCTTCAGTTTCCAACATATTTAATGATGTTTGCATCTCTTGTGATCTCTTATCAACAGTGTGATCTTCTTGATTATGTAAGCAGGACTTTGAGTGGAAACAATCTGAATGGAACCATTCCTGAGTCACTTTCACGTATTCCAAGCTTAAGCAGTCTGTATGTGATATCTTGTATGATGCAAAGACGATTGAAAATTTTTACTTGTTTGAGTTAAAATTGAAATGATTTAAATAGTTCCTGTGTTTTATAGAATTTAAGATCTCTGTAAAGTTCTGTACTTACACCTTTCTTCAGTATTTAATGGCATGGTTGAAACTCTGTTTGCAGAATGCTAGATTCGAACAATCTCAGTGGTCAGATTCCTCAGCATTTATTACAAGTTCAAAGCTACAAGTATGAACAACTAATTATTATGGATAACTTTAAAGAGTATATTAATGCTGGAAGTGCAAAGAAATTTTTATTTATATTTTGACTTATTAAATTTTGGAATCAATTGGATTTTTATTGGTCAATTGTATTTTATTCTAGGCCTTAGTATTTAATTAGGTTTATTAGTATTTTTATTTAAACCTAAGATTATTTTTGTAATTTAATAATTGGGTTTTCCCAAGTTAAATTGAATTAGGGTTTCTTGTATCTATTAGAATTAGGGTTAGGACTCTATATAAGCAAGTATTGTACTTTTATGAAGGGGGGTTATTTTGATAAATTGAATTTTTAATTGAAATTGTTCCAATGGTCTAGTGGTGACTCTAGCCAATCCTAGGTGTTGACTCCTAGAGATTTTCCATTGCTTGGTATTGACACCAAACAAGCACTCCTAGATTCTCTATCCTTTATTATCCTGTCATTCAATTTTGTTTTTGCATTGTTTTGGCTAGGGTGTCCAACAGACCTGGATACCCGCTCAACCCGGCCAACCTGCCCGTGTCCAACCCACCGCCACCCAATCCGACGACTCCGGCGGTCGGACGTGGGTTCCAAACTTGCTAACTTGACCCCACGCGGGTCGGTTGCCGGTTTTTCCTTTCGAAACCTGTGACACCCGACCCGAACCGTGGCCTTTCTCTGTTCGACAAGTTATTACGAATTTCCGACCATTTTTGGCGAAATCAGGTCCAGATCCTTTGAGATCTGGCGAGATATCGCCGTTATCCGACGAAATCTAGGATAGATCTCGACAGATCCGGCTAGATTTCGACCTGATCTTGCCGAATCCGTCCAGATTTCGGCTTGATCTTGCCGAATCCAGCCAGATTTCGGCGCCAGAGATAAAACCCGAGACCGACCCGAATCAACCTGAATCCAACGAGACTCGAACCGAAAAAACCGACCAGATCTCTAGGTCGGTTTCGGGTCATTATTTTTATCCACCTGCCTCATTCGGGTCGAGTCTGAGTTGGGCACAAACCTGACCCAGCCCGACCCGTGGACACCCCTAGTTTTGGCTTGTCCTATGTCAAATTTGGTGCAGGAAGCACAAAGAAATTATAGTTTAATTTGGTCTTATTTAATATTATAGTCAATTGTATTTTTATTGGTCAAAGGTATTTTATTTTATGCCCTAATATTTAATTAGGTTTAGTAGTATTTTCATTTCAAGTCAAGGTTAATTGTAATTCAATAATTTGGTAGGGTCCTTATATCTGTTAGAATTAGGTTTAGTCCTCCTATGTAAGTAAAGTTTGTGCTCCTATGAAGGGGGATTATTTTGATGAATAAAATCACTATTTTCTCAATGGTCTAGTGCTGACTTTAGTCAACCTAAGGTGGCGACTCTTAGAGATTTTCCTTAGGTTTTCCTTCACTTGGTGTTGACTCCAAGAAAGCCTAGGTGTTGACTCCTAGGTCATCTATCTTTATTTACTTGTTCTTCAATTTTTTGTGCATCATTTTAGTTTGTCACATGTCATATATTTTAAGATTTGGAAGATGAATCATATTAGAAGAATTTCAGTCTTACATGATTAAATGTTATGGTAATGATCTTGCGGCACCATGCTGAGCATGCCATTTGTACCGGTTGGATTATGCCTCCCATTTAACATTGTATTTGCTGGATTTCACCGCCAACTTGAGTCATGTTTCCTGCTATGAATATGAGGGGATTGAAATCCGTGTTTCTCTCCCCCAAAACACGTTGCGGTTTATAACTTCAATCAAGCCCATACAGTGATTATGTGTATCTAATGAACCCAAGGACAGTTTCTTGCAAGATCTATTATACCTAACTAGTAAAGTTAGACTATACTCTCCCTATAACTAACTTCAATGGCTCCCTTTTTGATTGGTCTAGGGCCTGGGGACTCACCTCTAGTGATTCTCTCCCTATGTTCCTAAATTCCCTTCTTTGTACTTAGTTTTCTGTTGACTGTTGTTTGTTTTGTTGTTTTTTCTTGTTTGTTTCCCTCTCTGTACTCTCTGTTCTGCCTTATGTTGTTTGCATGAGGTAGCTTCTTGAATATAATTCTCTCTTACTTATCAAAAAAAAAAAAAGTTAGACTATACTCTTTAGCAATTTTCTGATTCTCGCCCTCTTGGGCCCACCCTTTACTTTCCATTTGAAACCCCTTGATGGACGAGTGGTGGATAAATTTTCAAATAGACTCCTATTAGTTTTAGTTCCCATAATTGACTACCCTTAAATTGAACTTTATTGGCCTCATTTTCAATATTGAGATATACAATCCAAGGAAAATCATCCAATTTATTCACAGGTGTTAGTGTTAATTATGTATAGATCTTCTTGAGAGACTGTCATTGCCATGTGTGTGTGTGTGAGAGAGAAATTTTCTGATTCTCGCCCTCTTGGGCCCACCCTTTACTTTCCATTTGAAACCCCTTGATGGACGAGTGGTGGATAAATTTTCAAATAGACTCCTATTAGTTTTAGTTCCCATAATTGACTACCCTTAAATTGAACTTTATTGGCCTCATTTTCAATATTGAGATATACAATCCAAGGAAAATCATCCAATTTATTCACAGGTGTTAGTGTTAATTATGTATAGATCTTCTTGAGAGACTGTCATTGCCATGTGTGTGTGTGTGAGAGAGTCACCTTGCCATCCATTTTTAAGGGATGAAATGGTAAAAACATTTACACAGTTAAGGAAATTTTATCTGGTTATTAATTTACAGACACAGAAGCTGAAGTTGCTTGTGCACTTCAGTTCCCTGGTCGTTTTTCCTGTTTATGCATAAATGTTCTTGAGAGATTGCTATCGACATGTGTGTGTGTGTGTGTGTGTGTGTGAGAGAGAGAGAGAGAGAGAGAGAGAGAGAGTGATTGATATGTAGATGGGAATTTCATCTATTTATCAATTTAAGGACAAGAAGCTGAAGGTGCTTGTGCGCTTGGTTTCTCTGGTTGTTTTGCCTCTTTATGTGTGTGATTGATATGTATAGTAGCAGATAATAAATTTGTTCATATGATATAAATTAGATGTTTAGTATTATTCTGCTAATTTTTGCTATACACCTGGCTCCGCTTCTGTTGATTGCTGCAGCTTTACAGGAAACCACTTGAATTGTAGCATTAAGTCCCCTCCTTTTTGTGCAAGTGAAAGTGGAGATACAGGTTATTGGATTTGATTTACAATATGGATAAAGTTTTCTGGAGTGCAATGGTGCAATTAATTCTTTCTTTGACTAGCTTCATGCCAATATTTTCTTTCTCTTGACAGTTGGTTCGAAAGCGTCAAAAATTGGAGTTATACTTGGAATTGTTGGAGGATGTATTGCTATTCTTCTTCTTGTTGCTTTGTTGTTAGTTCTGTGTAGGGGTAGAAACTCTGGCTACAAACGTGAAGTTTTTGTAGATGTTGCAGGTTCGTTTTCCTTTTTAACTTTTTAGCCAATTAAAATTGCCTGCTCCAATAGGGGAAAAAAAGTTTAAATGGGTTTTACTGGCTGAAAACATTTGGTGCTCTGATTTTCCTCTTTCTTCTTTTTAACATCAAATTTTGCTATTTCTCCTATATCTCTCCCCAGCGTGCACGCGGTTAATTTGCTCATTCACATTGTCAATTTTAACTGTTTTCATGTTGGGTTATAGTTATATGATTAAGTTGAACTCTTTTCAAATGACACCTCCAACGTAAAAACATTATGTTTAGAATTATTTCTAAATTTCAACAAATTAGCACAGAATTCAACTCACTTGAACTAGCCTAGTTCAATTAAGTTGACACTGTTTTGAACTGTGCTTTAATTGGGTTAAGTTTTAGAAAAGTTGAATGAAAGGTCAAAAAGAAATATTATGACACTCTTATGGGTATCTGTTGACTTATTGATTTTTCATTGTGAAATATCTTGTTATGAGTGTTGAAATTCATAATGTTGCAAAGCATAATTCTGCATCTTTTTGCATAATATTCTTGTGAAACATGCCTAGGCTTTGTTGTTGTATTCTCATGAAAAGTGCTGTTATACAGGGCTAGGTATAACACATCCTTTAGTTTTACCTGTTTTATGGTTATTTGGGGTGTAAATGCAACCTGTTTCCTTCATACCATAAAACAAGACCTCCTAAGCATAATATATGGACAAGTAACTAGCTTTGGATTTAGCTACCCTGTTGTGATCCTTTTTGAAATCCATTACCAAAAAGTATATAGTCTGTTTTGTATGTTGTAAATTCGATTAAGTTGTTACTATGCATATAAATATATCAAGTGATGATCTTAATCTTATTCAAGTTCTATGATTTAGCTGGATTTGGTGAGGCATCTTGATCTTATTATTTAAATCTATTTGATTTGACATTAGTCGATCAAACTTCTCTGCCTAGAAAGATGATAATATTTCCAGATAAGATGGTCCAATACTCTGAACTCAATATATATATACATATATATATTCCATTTCCTTGGTTGTTTCAGAAGAGCAAGACCAAGCCAACATACACATACAAATTTGGTCTTTTGCACACTAGGATTTGAGAATTAATATTTCTTGTGGCGTGCTAGTTGTGGCTAGAGAGAGAGCACTTGGGCATATTTGGGTTTAGGGTGATGCGGGAGACGCAAGAAGATTTTTATTTAGTATTATTTATGTTTGCAAGTCAATTGTATTTTTTATGTTTTAGGTCCTAGTAGTTTATTAGGCTATTAATATTTTAATTTGGAAGCAAGGTTATTTTTGTAATAAGGCAATTAGGGTTTCCTAGCCAATTAGAACTAGGGTTTAGTAATCCTTTATAAGCAACCTATTGTATTCTTTGAGGAGATAGTTGATATTTTGATGAATGAAAAACAATGGCCGTTTGGTCTCTTTTGGTTTGGTGCTGACTCTAGGTCTATCCTAGGTGCTGACTTCTAGTGGTTTTCCCAGTGTTGACTCCAAGCTAGGCCTAGGTGCTGACTCTTAACTCATATCGTTTTATTTTATTGTTGTTCCACTTTTGATCTGGTTGTCCTGCGTCAATTTTGGTACAGAGCAAACACTGATCTGTTTGAAGCATTGTCAGTCAATCCAGGACCGGACAAAAAAAGAAAAAAGAAAAAGAAAAAGAAAAAAGAAGAAGACATTCACCGTATTTTTTCCACCACCAGAAATCCAGCCACCACACCACCTTCAAAAATCCCTTTGCCACATCTCTGCCAAACCAACATAAAAAAAAAAAACCATCTGTCAATACCCACACGCATCAAGCCACCAGAAGTTTACTCATCAACCCAAGCCCTTTGACCCAACAACCAACAAACGCCACAGCCAGACCTGGTCGGGTTCTTTCAAAGGGTTTCTTCACATGCCACCACCCATTGGAAAGCCAACGCTGCCATCCCAATAAACGATTAAAGCGCCAACCTATTCCCAGGCCACATAGAGTTCCTCTTCTGTCTTAGTGCAACGCTGCTCCATCTTGCTGTCTCAGAGTACCGCGTCGCCAACCCACTGCACAAGATCAGTACCGCAAGAATTCGTTAATGTCGATCTCACCCTGTTGTCCCAGAGCCGCCGCCAACAGCCATCACAAGACTGCCGCTGTCGCAACAAATAGCCAGTCCATCAACACCATATCAGAGGTAACCCGATAGTCCCATCTGAGTTCTTTCTTCCTAGCAGCACTAGCGTCCTGTTTTACTCTCAATACACACTTGTTTCAGCCCATAAAAGAAATACCAACCCAACTTGCCAATCGGACAGCTTTTAACCAAACCAGTTACTAGCCTTTAAAAAAAAAAAAGACTCAACCCATTTTTTTAACAAGCCCCCAGCCGTCCTTTTACAACATGAGTTTTCTTTTTTGGAAAAAAGTACAAGACCCAGCCCACGAAATCCAAACCTGTCAACCAGCCTAGTCCTAGCAACTATTTGAGAGTAGTCCTAGAAGCCTATTCCAAGATAATCACAACAACCCGTGCACATCAAGTGTTCTTCAACTTCTCAGAAATTTTTCATATCGGTGTTTTGTGACTCCAAGTCTGAGCTGAAAATGACTGCCTTTGATAGAGAATTTGAGAAGGAGATTAAGGCAGTTGGGAATAGACTCCTTAACCTTCCTTCCTGCATTGATGACCTCCTTACTCTTCTTGATGAAGTTGAAAATTTGTTAGCATACATTGAGCAAGTACCATCCAAATCAATGCGAGATGCACTTTTTCCCTCAGTAAAGGCTCTGATCAATAATAAACTTTTCAGACACGTTGAAATGGACGTGAAGGTTTCAGTTTTATCTTGCATTATTGAGATTACAAGAATAACAACACTAGATGCCCCATATAAGGATGAGCAAATGAAGGAAATATTTCAATTGATTGTGGCAGCATGTGAAAATATGTTTCAAGTGTCTACTCGCTTTGATAAGAAGGTGACTTCAATTCTTGATACCATTGCAAAGGTCAAGTTATGCTTGGCGATGTTGGATCTTGAGTGTGATGCATTGATTGTTGAGATGTTTCAAAGTTTCTTGAAGATGATTAGGTCCAACCATCCACCTGCTGTACTTTCAACCATGGAAACAATTATGAGTTTGGTCATAAATGAAGGTGAAGCCATTTCCTTGGATCTTCTTAGTTCACTTTTTGCTATTGTAAGAAAGGAAAATCAGAATGTTTCACCTATTTCGTGGACATTGGGGGTGCAAATAATCACTAGGATTAATGCCCAGCTAGAAAAGATAATGGCACCCACTCAAAAACTACCCAGCAAGCTTGAGGGTGCACATGATGTGAAAGTTTAAGTTGTTGAACGTGCTTCTGATCAACCCTCCATAGTCCTTGAAGATCTACATCTTGGTGAAGTCGAAGAGGTTAAAACCACAATGCTTCCTATGGTTCATAAGGTTCAAGAAGAGATTATACTAGTTCCACACATTGATTTTGTTATTCCAAATGAGTTTGATGTGGTGGAATTCAAGGTTTTTCTTTTCCTTGTGCTTCCTAAGGTGATTTCAGACTTGAAGCAAGTGTTATTTGTCAGCATCCTAATCTTTCAATGCTTTAAAACTCGAGATTGAGTTTTCTCCAACTAGAGGAGAATGATGCGGGGGACATAAGAAGATTTTTATTTAGTATTATTTATGTTTACAAGTCAATTGTATTTTTTATGTTTTAGGTCCTAGTAGTTTATTAGGCTATTAATATTTTAATTTGAAAGCAAGGTTATTTTCGTAATAAGGCAGTTAGGGTTTCCTAGCCAATTAGAACTAGGGTTTAGTAATCCTTTATAAGCAACTTATTGTATTCCTTGAGGAGATAGTTGATATTTTTATAAATGAAAAACAAGGGCCGTTTGGTCTCTTTTGGTCTGGTGCTGACTCTAGTTCTACCCTAAGTATTGACTCTTAGTGGTTTCCTCGCTTGGTGCCGACTCCAAGCAAGGCCAAGGTGTTGACTCCTATGTCATATCCCTTTATTTTATTGTTGTTCCATTTTTGTTCTGGTTGTCCTGCGTCATAGGGTTTTGTGATGGAGCTCTTTGGGTGTAATCTCCCAATTTTCTTAGTGAAACTCTCTTGATGCTGTTTGCAGACACAGGCTTTAGGCCAAAATAAGTAAATCTTTGTGTTCGCAATGTGATTGTTTATTTTATTTTTCTATATCTATTTTGCATAAACCTACTATTACTGGATAAACTAACAGCAAATTAGCATTGACGCTACCTCTATCTCAAAAACATATAATTTATGTGTTAAATTGTCAGATCATATCCAATTACAATTTGCAATCTATTGTGTAAATCATTTTTTTAGAACCGAGTAGACTTCAGATTCAAAAATATTCTGAGCAGTTTGGATTCCTTTGGATTTTTATCCAGCCTGAGTGGTTTAACCTTTTTTTTTTTCCCTGATAAATTCATATTTGTTTTATACAAATCCATGAACTAATGAAAAGCCTATTAACCGCGCACACAAAATGTGATAGAAGTTATAGAAAATGGTTATGTGAAAACTGGAAAATGGAATATTTTATCATATACTTGTTTCCCGTATTTTTTGGACCGGGGGGGGTGGTGGGTGGGGGTGTGGATGAATTTTACTTCTAACCTGATTGGGTTCTGTATTGACTACTCAAAAATTTTAAGGAAAAATAATTGTTAGGATTTTATTTTTTAAATTTTTATTGGCTCATTCCATGACATTTGCTTGTAATAAATTTCAAGCTTATTGGTGTAATTTATTCATTCTAAAAGTGAGTTGAGTCTGGGTTAGACATTGTTCAAATACGACAAAGTTTTGACATCCTGGAGATGAAAAGTTGATGATCTTTTGCCCTTGTCTTTTGTTCAAAAATGAATTTCTGAGTGAAACTTTTTTCATTGGAAAGCAGATATTCAGGGCTTTAATATGGACACAAATATAACCTGATTTGGATTTGCAATGAGTGAGTTATGGCCAGTTGAAGTTGACACAGAATTGCCCAATCTGAGAAGCGCCAAATTTCAACAGCTCCTTGATTGATCAAGACTCAGGGACCCTGTTTTATGTGAAACCGTTTCTGATCAGGTTTCATTGTTTTATTTTAAACCCTACATAAGTCTATTATATAAAGCCTCATAAACGCGACTTTTGTGAGGCTTCGTGAGGCAGAAACCCTATGCTAAACATAGAGAAAACAGTAGCATCTATCCTGGTGAACCCGCAAGTACAGGAAGTGATATTCCTTTGGGTGCATATCAGTCAATGTGATCAAAGCTTGAAACCGCATAACTAATCAACCCAGTTTGGCACTACGATATCTAAATATTCAAGAAGGGTCCTTGGTGTCGATCAGAAGGTTTGACCGTGATCATGGATGTGGTTCAGGAAAGGTGTTTATGATAGAAGAGTACGACGGTGTTGGAGCTGATTGTGAGGTTACGTTAGTAAATAATCTACCGATTAGAGTCTAGGTTCAAGATTTTGAATCATATTGTAAAAACTTCAATTCTATTATTGAATTTCTTTTGGGATGAGGGTAACTCTGAAGTGGTTTTCCCTTTGGAGTATCTCCATTGGTTTTCCACTTCATCATAATATGGCTGTCTCTTGTTTATTGTTTTGCTCATCTTTTCTTACAAATTTGGTGACTTGCTGGTTCTGTTGAGTAAATTGATATAACTGTGTAAGCTGAATAATTGTTAATTAATCTATTAATCCACTGCATAATTGTTTTGGGGTCAAAACTAGTGTTTTCAATAACTTCTGTTTCTTGTGTAAAATCGAAAGCAATTGATAATAAAGTAGGGCTACAATATATTATTGAAATCGATTCATTTTGAATCATGTAGTTAATGACTCCCTTAGATTCTTGCGTCATTGAATTCTTTCTCCTTTGTGGTTTTTATTTATTTATTTTTATTTTTTGGGGGGTGGGGGGAGGGGGGGGGGTTAAGTTTCCATAGTGTTTCTCTTCATTTCGTTAATTTGTTTTGTTCTGTGTCGCGTTCAATAATCCTTGGGTACTTCTTGTCATAGGGATATAATTGATAGTTGATGTGAACTTAAACTCAAGAATCTTCTTTTGAAACCTTTCTTTTGTTAATTTTAATTTGTGTGCTCAGGTGAAGTTGACCGGAGAATTGCATTTGGTCAATTGAAAAGATTTTTATGGAGGGAACTACAATTAGCTACAGACAACTTCAGTGAGAAAAATGTTCTAGGACAGGGAGGTTTTGGGAAAGTTTACAAGGGGGTGTTACCTGATAACACAAAAATTGCTGTGAAACGGTTAACTGACTATGAAAGTCCTGGAGGAGATGCAGCTTTCCAGCGTGAAGTTGAGATGATAAGTGTAGCTGTTCACAGGAATCTTTTACGGCTAATTGGGTTTTGCACAACTCCAACAGAACGCCTTTTAGTCTATCCCTTCATGCAGAATTTAAGTGTTGCTTCTTGCCTACGAGGTATCTGCTCTTTTAGTTGTTTATGTGCATAGGATCTGCTATTAGTTAAACTATACAGAGACTCTCTCTCTCTCTCTCACACACACACAGTCAGTCAGGCTGAATAAATGTAGTATTTGGTTTTTGTGTGTGCATCTGCGATAGTTGAGCTATATTCCCAGTGGGTTTTGTCATGCTTGGCTGGCCGGCCACCACATGCAGCCTTTAGCTGGCTGGCAGTGAAGTAGAGCTGGCTAGTGGTGAATAGTGGGTAGCCAGTGGTGAATAGTGGGTTTTTACATATCCCCCAATCCCTTTCGCTGCTGTGGGGTTAAATTGTTCTTCTGTGGATTTTCCATCTCATTCTGGATTGGATTATCCCGTCTGATGCTCAACACCAAATACCAGTTTGGGATCTGGTGATATATCAAGCCTGCAAAAATTGGCCTTGGATTATTTACAAGGGGTGTTCTTGACCCATTTTGAACATTTACAATTATATGTAACTTGCTACACCATACCTAAATTTTTGTTCTTGTTTCCCTTGGTGCATTCACATGCTAGTACGACAATAGGCATATGTGCTTATCACAGGTCAAATCATTGAGGCTGTTTAAATGCCTGCAGTTGAAGTACAAGTCTTTCAAAAGAGAGAATCATCAATTTTCTTTGTTGATGAAAATATTTTCTCCCCCATGTTTGTGGTTATGAAAAGCAGTTTAAGTTGATGTTTATATTATAAGAAATTAAAGACTTAGGAGAAGAATCAATTATTTTGGGGATAGGAAGTGATGCCTTTCAAAACTTTTTAATTTTATCTTACACTCTGTTTGGTAGAGAGGATTTTAGGGGGAAATAGAAAATCAAAGGAAGAGAAAAAAGTGACGAGATTGAAGTTTATTACCATTTGATAGAGAAGATGGTTTGTTTTTCAACTTTGGCCCACACTTTCCATTCTTTCCATTCTAGCCCTTATCTTTCCAATATCCATCATTAGAGTTACAATTTTGCCCATTATCCATCCAATTTTCAATGTCACTTAATCTTTTATCAAATATGAATAACCAAATTTCACATAATTTTCATATATAAAAATATTAAGTAGAATTTTAAAAAAGAATGATGATAATACATTATACAATAAACCATAATAATCCTATGATGAATTTGCATCATGTTCTCAAAAATTCTATTTGATGCAATATGCTAATACATGATTCCTATTATTATACTAATAAAACTTCATGTACTATGAAAAGTAATGATAATAATTTTTCATTTAATAATAATGGTATAATAATAAATTAGTCCAAAGTTGTTTGTTTTCTTCCATTTTACTTCTCAGCCATAAAAAGGAAATACATCAAATTTCCATCTCTCCTATGAAACACATGACAGAAATTGGGATTTTTTTTTTCTATCCTTTCACTTTTTAGTTCTTATCAAAGAGCCTTAGTGTCATTTGTGTTAATTTCCATGTACATGAAGTAGTCTTTTTCAATAAATTCCTTATTTACTTATAAATAAGAGCCTTATTGGTGATTATTCTGCTTGGAGATATACCCTAAAATTATGGTGTGAAGGCCTTTAAACACACAGAAAAATAGGTTAAATACTATTTACACCCTTCAAATTTGAGGTTGTTTCTAAATTGGTTTCTTAATTATAAAAATTTCCGATTTAGACCATTAATTATTACAACAGTATCAACATCTGTTACAATGTTGCCATTAACTCACACAAAAACGATGTTTTGGACCCCAAAAAAAAAAAAAAAAAAAAAGAAGAAGAAGAAGAAAAACAACATTGCTTCTAGGCAGGTTAATAGTGAAAATGTGACGGACTAAAATGGAAGGGGTGTTTGACAATGTTGTAATAGTCGAGGGTGTAAATTACAAGTTTAGTGAGGCACCGATTTAGAAGTGAACCCAAACTTCATGGGTGTAAAGTGCATGTTAACCACAAAAATATGTAAAGTGCATGTTTAACAACAATTGGCCTTGGAAGTTGCAGCTATTTCATATTAGATTTTGGGGAATTGAAATGGGAAAACTTAGGGTTCTATGTCATTAGCATTGTCATCAAACTCTGAGTACCAATTAAATTTCTTTGGCTTATGTGTTACTTTGTATCCTGAAAAGCAAAAAGTATCATTGTATGTGAATAAGACAAGTCCTCTGTCATTAATTATTTGTGTCATTGTGTTCCATTGACTGATAGGATTTTACGTCACTTCTTATGTTGCATATTGGACCATTCCTGTAATGAATCCTAGTCTACTACCAATTTCTAGCAGCTTTTCTGACAATATAATACTGGCTTTGAGCACTAATGCAGATCTTAAAGCTGGGGTGCCTGTTTTAGATTGGCCTACCAGAAAACGAGTTGCTTTAGGCACAGCTCGTGGCCTAGAGTACCTTCATGAACATTGCAATCCTAAAATTATTCATCGGGATGTTAAGGCTGCAAATGTGTTACTTGATGAAGATTTTGAAGCGGTTGTTGGTGATTTTGGCCTGGCAAAACTGGTTGATGTTAGAAAGACTAATGTAACAACTCAAGTTCGTGGGACAATGGGCCACATAGCACCTGAATACTTGTCCACTGGGAAGTCATCAGAAAGGACTGATGTTTTTGGTTACGGAATCATGCTTTTAGAAATTGTAACAGGTCAACGAGCAATTGACTTTTCACGCTTGGAAGAAGAAGATGATGTTTTATTGCTTGACCATGTAAGATAACCTTGTTATGAAAGTGCCTTGGTTTTTCAGTGCATCTCTCTCTCTCTCTCTCTCCAGTGTCATGATTTTATGCATGGGTAATATGTTAAGTGTTTTAATTATATGATAAGTATTACTTGGAGTACAATTTCTATTATAAGCATGCTATGTACTTCATACTCTACATACAGATGGAGCAAATACATCAATACGATTTGTCTTAAGTGATGTCAAAGAGACCCACAGAAAACATATAATTTGTAGCCTCATTGCCAATAAGGATGCTACATTTTATATTTTTCAGTACATATACTTTCTTGCATCAACAATTAATTTGCACGTACAGATGTCTCATTCACTTCATGGCAAATGTACTTTGCCAATAAGATAGTGCTTCCTTGCATATTATATAATTAAAAGAAAATTTATAGATGAAATGCTTCCCCTTTGTTTTACTGCCATTTGGTGTCTTTAGTTGTATTGAGGGAATTGCATGCTTGTTCAAGCTGGGCGTTCATTTGCTTTTAGGCAAACGGTGATTACATCTGAGTATTACCACTTTTGATAAGCTCAAGAAGACTGGCATGTAATTCTGGAAGAACAAAAGTTTGTGGTGATTCTATGTCATGCAATAATATTGTGTACAAAGTGATTTGGAAGTCTCTTATAAATGATCCTTTTTGTGTATGTTTATTTTTTCCTAGTGTTCATCGTATTTGAAGTTTCTGAGTTCTGTACTTTTTTTGACCTTAAACTTGGCAATTAATAAACTCTCTATTTATTTTGTTGTGAAGGTCAAGAAACTGGAAAGGGAGAAGAGACTAGAGGATATTGTAGATCAAAACCTAAATAAAAATTACAACATTCAAGAGGTAGAAATGATGATCCAAGTTGCATTGCTTTGTACCCAGTTGTCACCAGAGGATCGCCCAGCAATGTCAGAGGTCGTACGGATGCTGGAGGGTGAGGGGCTGGCTGAGAGGTGGGAAGAGTGGCAGCATATTGAGGTTACTCGCAGGCAAGAGTATGAGAGACTACAGAGAAGATTTGACTGGGGAGAAGATTCAGTTTATAACCAAGATGCTATTGAATTGTCTGGTGGAAGATGAGGTAACAGATAAGTCTACTTATTCCCTCATTAGATGATGGGCCTGTATTATCATCCTTTTTGGTAGATTAGCTTAATGATTTCTTTGCTGATGCTTGTTTGTATACCCAAATGAAAGAAACATGGCCTTGATACTTTAATATTCTATGTATTTCTGGTTCAAGCTCTTCTTTGTTGTTGTACTTTTCTTGTGTGTTCATGTGGGTATGTGATAACTCTTTAGAAACAAGGCAAAGCAACCCCCCCTCCCACATACACATGTTGTGCACATACAAGTAGAATGAATTCCTCTAATTTCATCGTGCATACTCAAGGCACTTCATCTCTCCCTTTCTCTATATATACTTAAATACGTATGTACATACATATATGTAAGTTCTCTGACTATTTTGTTTTGCACTTAGAATTGAATCTTACTATGTCTTTTCCACTTCATCGGTCCTAGCATTAGTTTGATTGGAATTAAAAGATATGAAAGGGTAAAATTATGACATGAAATATACATGTATTTAGGTACATACATGTGTTCCAACTTTAAAATTTTAGTCATAATACACATATTTCTTCTGGATGAACCACAAGCTTCTGTAAATATGTCTTCCATGTTAAAAAAAGAAAAAAGAAAAAGAAATGAGCTTCAGTCCATGCTGATTGTCAAAATCAGTTAAAATACAACTTTCTTGTTTAAACATTAAAAGTGGAAATGGCATGAACTGAGCTTCAGTCCATGCTTCAATCTTTTCCTTCACCTGCCACTGTTTCACTGTCAACTTGGTCCTCATTTGTCTCACTCTCAGTGCTTGGTTTTTGCTCGGCCAGAAGGTACTGTGGTGTCTTCTCCACATCTCTATGCTCCACCTCTTCAAGGTTGATGGTGCACTTGATACAGTCAATGCCTGCCATTGCTAGAGCTTCAATTGACATGGCTTCACCTTAAAACCAATTTTTATTTGTGTTTGTTTTAAATTGAGAAGTATATGGGAATTGATTTAAAAGAAAAATTAGCATTGGTATTTATATGTGATCTGTGTCTTCCTCTTGAAGGCTGAGGTCTCAGGTGTTCAACTGTAATATACCAAACATCTATGGAAACACAGGTCACAGGTGTTACATGTACTGAGTTTGTATTGCTATTTCCGTGACCTCAGCGACTTAGCTTTACTCCCTCATTATGAAATCTTTAACTTTTTATACCTAAATTTGTTGATTATGACGGTGTATGATATCCAGTGGATGTCTACCTAAGTATTGTAAATTTGTAATTGCGAATATACATGTAATTAGTTTCAGTAGTTCTATGAGTGCACTTTTTCTTCATAAATTTGGTAGACCCATGTACATATGAATGCATGTGATATGTAGTTAGTGGGCTTTAATTGGTAGGTGCAGATGCATTGCAATAAGAAGGAACTGGTTTATCAAATGTCACGGGCACCAAGCAACTGCAACTGCTAACTCTCACACCAATACCCTCACTAATAAATAAATAAATAAATAAATAAATAAATAGATAAATTGAAAAAGGACTCCCTATTTGAAATTTGAAGGAAAATAAATCTTATTTAAAACAATCTAACAATAGGTCGTAAAAATATGGTGGCTTGATATAGTATCGGACTATTGGTATCTTTTCGTTTTTAAATAAAGTTTTTAGGCTTTTATATATTTATTTTTTTAATAAGTAGTTTTTAGGCTTTTATTTACAGATGTATAGGTGATAACTGATACGTAAAGGGATGGACCTGTTTCCCATCTTAACCAGAGGTCCAGAGCTAAAGGCTAAATATGATTATATATCGAAATCATATAGAAAATTTCCCTTGATATAGTTGTGTGTTTATTTTCCAGACTTCCAGTGAATTGCAGGACTAAGAATTATGCCTTATAAATTCTGAAAAGACTTTTTATCATTTTGCTTTTATTCTCAAATTTTCTGTTGAAAAGCAATCTTGAAGAAGGTGGGAATGGAAAGTAAATTTAATTTCTTTGTTGAAGCAAGATGTTCTTTGTGGAGATCATCGTAAATCAATTCTTTTTGATACATTTTTTATTTTAATTTTTATAAGTGTATGTTTTTGTTTGTAAGGACCAGATTTGAATCTTTAGTTGAAAATGTGGATGGATTTAGGCCCAAAAAGTCTAAAATAATGAATTTGTAGAGAATGAGTTGGAAAAACTAGGTTTTAATGAATTAGACAGTTATCAAAGTAGATTTAGATCACCGAGGAATGAAAATGGACAAGCTTGTACTAAAGAAAATCGTTCTCGGCAGAGTTTGAGGAAATCAGTTCTTATATATTTCTCTCAAGTTAAGTTACAAATGTAATTTGTGATTGTTATAGTCTTTCTCTCTTAATTTCTCGATCTCATTTTCACATTGCTTCCTTCTTCTTTTATACTTTCTTCCCCTTTCATCTCAACCCTCCACGTGCAAACTAGATGGTTGGTATTGATATTTGTCTCATCAACACCTTCCTAAAGTCTTCATGTAGTAACTGTAAGGTTGAAAGTCATTGTTTAGGTATCACTTTCACATTAATGCGGCCTGAAAATTAGCTGCAAAGCATTTAATGCGGTGGTAGCAGTTTTTTCCTTAGATATTTTAGGATTTCACCTTATCCTAAATTTCTGCAATGCTCATCTGTACCAATAGAACTCCTTGGAACGTCTCCCTGGATGGCGGACTACCCAGTCGGACCTTGGCTTTGGCTAGCCGAGGAGACATTTGTCCTCGGCCTACTCTCTCGTGCCATTATGACCAAAACTAACTTCTTCATCTACTAACACAGACTCCCTTGATAATGTTTACTCATCCTCGGATGTTCTCTAGTTCTCGACTTGGGCCTTAGGCCCAATATATACATAGATAATGAGCTCCTGGACCCAATTCCCCTACACTATTCTTAAATGCAGGATCATCACCATATGGAGAAGATCAAAATGTCTGCCTTTTGCTTTAAGCTTTGAGATATATAAAACAATTTCCTCTATCTTAATTATTGTTATCCTTGTTAAGACAAATTTATCCAATCCAATATATACAATTTGTAGTATCAGTACAATCCTCCCTGCATCAATGGTAATATCGCCTTTTGTTGTCCTGGATAGAATGTCAACTGATTAAGCTTGAACTGTCATCATCTATATATTTTTTTTGAAATGGAGAAAATTAAATTAATTGTTAAGATTTATTTTTCAAGAATGTAATTGTGTATAAATTATCCCATCATTTAAAATTAGTAATCACATCTAATTGGTAGAATAAAATTTCAAATTATATAGCACCGTGTATATACCATTTGATATTCCCACAGAAATCAGTGGGCTGAAGATCTCCGGGTCTTGATCTCGAAGACAGTCCTGGAAAACAAAATAAGATCAGAGGAGACCGGTGGGTGCCGGCCCAGGGTCCTCCGATGGCAAAGTTAATCTTTTTGCTATTCGTCGAAAGAAAGAAAGTGCTATCAAGAATTTTTCAGAGTGTTTTTTCATACCTTGCTTCTCTGCCAACGAGCCCTTTATATAGTGTTCGGCAAAAGCGGTTACCTTGTAACTTCTCCAGTCATTGCGGGTCTCGGGAGTAACCGCTACAACCGCCACGGAAGTTACAATACTTAGATTCCATAACTGATTATTTACTATAGAACGGTTGATGGAATATTGCATCCGTTAAGAATAGACGCAACGTCTCATCTCGTCCGTTTTACCTTTACAAAGGACGAGATGCTGTCATAATGCCTGGCTCGTCCGTCATTAAGGATGGACGAGACATTTTTATAATGCCACGTCTTTGTTCCTCAGGATGACGGAGGCAAGGATGAATGTTGACTCAATTGGCGAAGGCTCCATCTTTTTCCAGGGATGGGATTTTGTAGACGACCTGAGTTACCTTTTTCCTTCCCCATTTCTTGGACGAGGCGTGTGGACGACTTGGGAGTTAGATATTTTTTGCCTCCCCATCAGTTGCCCCCTGTCCACATGGGTCGTTCAACTAATGGGGTGAGTTGTTAATTTGTCCTTGGATGTTTATAGCTAATGTAAGATAAGTAAATATGCCACGTGTTAGCATCTTATTGGCAATTAGTCTCGTCGATTCATTTTTTCGAGATAGGCGCCACGTGTTACTCTCATATTGGTGACGTCGTTTCAAATGCCCAGGTCAACATCCTATAAATAGTTGAATCTCTCCTGTGCCCTTCACATTTCTAGAATTTTCTGCCTTTGACATTCCTCGTCTAGAGCCTCATCTAGGAGTTTTCACGCGTCTATAGCCTTCATCCGTCTTAGAAGCAGGTATTCCCTCCTCCTTCGTTTTGTAGGTTTCTTCAATTTTTCTTTTTAAAGAAAATGTCAGCAACAATTATCTCATCGTCTAGTGATAGTGTAGAGAAAGAGATAGACGAGTATTACGACGAGAGTAGCTCTAATAATTCTAGTAGTACTAGTGATAGCAGTGGGGGGAATTCTTCAGACGAGTACATTTCTGGCGTCCTTGGGATTCCTTTGGAAGTTGTTCAAGATCAACTTCGGAAGGCCTCAGGGTCCCGGGCAGGTACCTCGTCCAACATTCCTCCTAATGCTTCGGACGAGTAGACCACTGTCTTTAGTTGCGCTGTAGATATTCCTTCTAAGACAGATGAGCAAAGGTTGAACAATTTTAGGACGTGGTACCAAATCCCGGACGAGCTTAATCCCAGATTGCCAGTCCGTGGAGAATGGTGTTGTGACCCTCGTTTTGGGATAGGCGTCTATGAGGCCTATCTTTTGGGGGGCCTAAGATTTCCATTAAATTCCTTTATCAGAGAACTACTATGTAGGTTAGGTTTAGGAGTATGTCAGTTTAATCCCAACGCGTGGAGGTTGATTATCTCCATGCAAATTTTGTGGAGGGAAGTATTTGGAGGGGACCGTCCTCTTACCGTGGACGAGTTCCTCTTCTGTTACAAACCTTCAGAAATTCATCAATCCTTTGGCTTCTATCAGTTCACAGCCAGGGGTAGTGATTGTAGATTGATCAAGTCCTTGGCCTCGTCTGATAGGAAATGGAAGACGGAGTTTTTCTTCATCTCTGGCTTTTGGGCTGGCAGCCCTGCGGACGTTGGCCAGGATACATTTGGTCCTTATACTGGGGATTTAGGGAACCTTCGTCCAGAGGGTAAAGTCCTTGTCTCCCTTTTTCTTTTCTTTTCTTTTTATATATTATTATTATTTTTTATGCCTAACTTTTATTTATTTTCTTTTAGCCGTTGGACGACCTTCCCTCAGCAAATTTCACCGTGACCGTGTCCACAGGGCTCATCTACACTCAGACAGGGACTTCCATTCCTTAGTTACACTCAGACGACTTGCCAAGTGGGGACTTGGTCCTAACCCGTCTGAAGAAGTTCTTGCACACGAGATTACAGTACGAAGAAGTAAGTTCAAAATTCTAAGTGTTCTTGGTGTTGTTTGTCTTTCGTCTTTGTTTTAAAAGATTTTTTATTTTTTTTATTTTTTATTTTAGGAATGGCAACAATGAAGGGAAATAAAGGGAAGGAGGTAGCTGCTGAAGGGACTCGTCTTGAGGGCGAGCCTCAATCTCGTCCATTGGGTGGGGAGAAAAGGAAAACTTTATCCAGAACTCTGGATTTAGGGAATCTCCCCAGCCGTCGAAGCAAGAAAGTTAAACAGGGCTCGTCCCAAGCGAAGTCCAACCTACCTCCGTCCCAACCACCTACCCAGGTGTTTCATGTCGATTCGTCCACGCCCATTGAGACCCCCCGTCTAAGACTCCTACACCCAAGACGACTATTGCCGCCTCGTCCCAGCCTTCCCAAAGGGTTGCTTCAAATATTGTTGAGAATGAAGATTTGGCCTGGGAACGGTTCCAGAGTGCTGTGCTTGACGAGGACATAAACGCCTGTTATGACATGTCCTTGAAGGACTTTGAACACTCAGGTGTTCATGATCTTTTTAAGGTATGGACTTCTTGAGCTCGTCTTGGCTATAATAAGATGATCATTCTGTTAACTTTTCTTACTCGTCCTCTCTTATAGGCTATGTCAAAATTTATGGCGGCTTCTAAGCAAGCTACAGAGCTGGACAAGACGAGGGTCTTGCTGGAGACGAGGATCCAAGAGGTGAAGGCTGAATCCAAAAGTTGGGCTGAGGCAGCTGCTAATGCTAAGGAGAAGGCAAAAAGAGTTAGAAAATTTGATCGAGGAGCTGAGGACTGATGCTGTGGAGAAAGATACTCGTCTTGATCATCTCCAGAAAAAGAATGATGAGCTGAGTTCTCTTCTCTCCAAAGTACAAGAGGACGCGGTGGTTGAATTTAAGGCGTCCAAACAATATACTGATCTCTTAGACACCAACTACGCTGCTGGCTTTGTGGATTTCAGAATGGAGGCTATGGAAAACTTCCCTGAAGTTGACTTTAGCTCCATCAAGCTTAATTTGAACGCTGCTGCTACCAGCTTTCTCCTCCAAACTGGCTCTGAAGATGTCAATATTGAAGACGACGCCTCGACCTTGCCTCCTCAGGACGACTCCCATGTTGATGCTCCCCCAGCTTAAGGACGAAGTTTTAACTTGGTTATCTTTTGTATTTTTATTTTTACTTTGGTCCATTATTTTAGGACCCTTTTATGTAATGCAAGTACACTCAGCTCGTCCATAGTTTAAGGACAAGTTTATGCAAAACAAATTCTAATTTTACAAGGGTGTTTGGACATTAGTTGTTCGCCCTTGAAACAGTTGAATGAATATTGTTATCTTTCTTTAATATGTGCACGGACGAGTCTTTATTTTCCACACGCTAGTCCTGATGCTTAGCTCATCCATTTTACACATTTTTACCATTTTTGTTGGAATTTCACTAAGTGTGATTTATCTATGAAGTAATAATTCAGCACATTCATCTTTTTGTTTTTGCCAATTTCCGTCCTGAGACTATGCATTTTTACTCATCCATGGACAAAAATATCTTTGATTCCTAAAACACTTGTCTATGCATTTCCTTGTTCATACTTGGGATATACATAATATTTTACTTCATCCATTGTATGGACGAGTAGATGTTAACCTCATGACGAGTGTAAGTTTTACCTCGTCCCTTGATTTGGACGAGTTTACTTGGATATCAAGTTTATCTCGTCCCTTGATTTGGACGAGTTTACTTGGATATCAAGTTTACCTCATCCCTTGATTTGGACGAGTTTACTTGGATGGCATAAATTTCATTTCGTCCTTTTATTCGGACAAATTTGCCTTGGAAAAAATTTTAACGATACATCTCCGCGTCCAGAGAATTTTCTCGTCTTGAGCTTTTCAGCTCTTAGCTACATGAAAATCAATATTGCACACAACATTATATACATAACATAACATATTGTTTTAAGACGGGGCATACACTTCATAGGCTAATGCCTATACACTTCATAGGCTAAGGCCTTTATTTAAACAACACAGACTATAACGTTGTCCATAAATTTAACACAATAATAAAGCCACACAAAATATAATAGCAAAGTTTTTAATCCCTGAGCTCGTCCAGAGTCATGCTCCTCCAAGTTGACATTCTACTGATAGTACTTCCTCAAGTGCTCCACATTCCAAGGATGCTCCAACTTCCTCCCATCAAGGGCTTCCAAGTAGTAGGATCCTTGTCTTTTGCAGTTGACGACTCTGTAGGGGCCTTCCCAATTTGGTCCCAACTTCCCATGTGCTGGGTTCTTTGTTGCCAAGGAAACCCTTTTTAGGACGAGGTCTCCTATGTTGAAACGCCTTGGCTTCACCATTGCATCATACTGCCTAGCCATGAGGTTTTTGTACCTTGCCATCCTTTGTTCAGCGTCCATCCTTACCTCGTCTATTAGATCAAGGTTCAAACAGAGTTGTTCCTCGTTATCTTTGTCTTGATACGCCGCCACTCTATGATTGGCCATATGCACTTTTGTAGGTATGACTGCTTTTGTTCCATAGGCTAGCTTGAAAGGAGTTTCCCCTGTAGGAGTTCTTGCTGTCATTCTATATGCCCACAAGACACCTGGTAGCTTATTTGGCCATACTCTCTTAGCCCCCTCAAGCCGAGTCTTGATTATCTTTAACAAGGATCGGTTTACAACTTCTGCCTGGCCAATAGCTTGTGGGTGGGCTGGCGAGGAGTAGTGATTTTGAATTCCAAAGTGTATGCAAAAATCTTTGAAAAGTGCATTGTCAAATTGTCGTCCGTTGTCCGACACCAGCACCCTAGGTACTCCAAATCTGCACACAATGTTCTTCCACACGAAGTTCTTGACATTTTGTTGTGTGATGTTGGCCAAAGATTTTGCCTCTACCCACTTGGTAAAATAGTTAATACCAACCACGAGGAATTTCATTTGTCTTACACCCAGTGAAAATGGACCCAGAATGTCTAGTCCCCATTATGCAAAAGGCCACGGGGCCGTCATTGGAGTCAAATACTCTGATGGTTGCCTGGGGATGTTGCTAAACCTTTGGCATTGATCGCAGACCTTGACGTAGGCCTTAGCGTCAGCTTGCATGTTTGGCCAATAATACCCTGCACGGACGATTTTGTGAACGAGCGACCTGGCTCCTGAGTGATTGCCACATACCCTTCATGAATTTCCCTTATTATGTACTTCGCTTCGTCCGGGGCTAAACACCTGAGATAAGGCTGGGAAAAACCTCTTTTGTAAAGAATTTCGTCCATAAGAATGTACCTGGCTGCCCTTACCCTTAACTTTCTTGCTTCGTCCTTCTCTTCTGGGAGTCGTCCGTCTTTGAGGTACGACACAATT
The DNA here is from genome assembly GCF_002906115.3 of Quercus suber. NCBI lineage: Eukaryota > Viridiplantae > Streptophyta > Magnoliopsida > Fagales > Fagaceae > Quercus > Quercus suber. The sequence continues at coordinate 2,496,293 of NW_027069475.1, forward strand.
GGAGCCATCTAATTTTCTCTATCTTTCACTTGTAGTATTTCTAGGATATCTACACTTGGCATATACTGAATTTCATCAAATTTGTCTATGGCTTCACTCGCTAAAGCTTTTCTCGCCAAGACATCAGCTTCCATATTTTCCTCCCTTGGGATTTGAACGAAGCTAACTTCCTTAAACTTTTTTATAAGACGCATTACTTTGTTTAGATACTTCCTCATTCGTTCTTCCTTTGCCTTAAACATTCCATTCACTTGGCCTATGATTAATTGTGAATCTCCCAGGACAAGGAGTGACTTCGCTTCTACGGACTTGGCCAATTCCATCCCCTTGAGAAAAGCTTCATACTCAGCTTCATTATTAGTTGTCTGGTACTGCAAACGGACTTTGTGTTTTAGTTTGTCCCCCTCTGGAGATTGTAAAACCACACCTATTCCTCCTGCGTGCTATGTAGATGAACCATCCACATAGACGACCCACTTAGTATTTTCCTTCTCACCCACTTCGTCACAATTTGAGGTAAACTCTGCGATGAAATCTGCCAGAGCTTGAGCCTTTATGGCGTGCCTCGGTTGGTATTTTATGTCAAACTCACTGAGCTCGACGGCCCATTGGATCAAACGTCCTGTAGCCTCAAATTTGTTCATTGCCTTCTTAAGTGGGTGGTCTGTTATGACATTAATGACATGAGCTTGAAAATAGTGCCTTAGTTTTCTGGAGGCTGTTATTAATGCAAAAGCTAATTTCTCATTAGGGGATATCGTCCTTCCGCTCCCCTCAGTGCCTTGCTGGTATAATATACAGGTCTTTGTACCTTGTCTTCTTCCCTCACTAATGCTGAACTCACTGCGTGTGGAGTGACTGCCAAATATAAATACAACTCTTCTCCTTGCACGGACGGGCTTAACAAAGGGGCCTTAGTGAGATATGTTTTCAAATCTTCAAAAGCTTTTTGACACTCGTCGGTCCATTCAAATGCTTTTTTAAGAACCTTAAAAAATGGCAGGCATTTGTTAGTAGCTTTAGAAACAAACCTGTTGAGGGCGGCAACTCGTCCGGTGAGGGACTGGACTTCCTTAACATTGCTCGGAGGCTTCATACTCAAAATTTCTTGAATTTTGTCAGGGTTTGCTTCGATTCCTCTGTAAAAGACCATAAACCCTAGGAATTTCCTTGATGATACTCCAAAAGCACATTTGCTAGGGTTCAACTTCATGTGAGACTGCCTCAGTGTATCGAACATTTCCTGTAAGTCGTCCAGATGCCTATCCTCGTCCTGAGTTTTTACCAACATATCGTCTATATAGACTTCCATATTCCGCCCGATCTGTGGACGAAACGTATGATTGACTAGTCGTTGGTACGTTGCTCCAGCATTTTTCAAACCGAAAGGCATCACTTCATAACAAAATAATCCCTGACTGGTGACAAAGGACGTCTTCTCTTGGTTCGCTTCATCCATCTTAATCTGATTATATCCAGAGAATGCATCAAGGAAACTGAGCAACTTATGGCCTGCAGTAGAATCTACCAGCTGATCAATGCGTGGTAACGGGTAACTATCCTTGGGACAAGCCTTGTTTAAGTCAGTGAAATCAACATACATTCTCCACTTGTCGTTCGCCTTCTTGACCATGACCACATTGGCCAACCAGTCAGGATAGTATACCTCTCGGATGAACTTCGCCATAATTAACATATGAACTTCCTCCTTAACAACATTGTCTCTCTCTGGGGCGAATACCTTCTTCTTTTGTCGCACTGGTTTGGAGGAAGGGCATACACTCAGACGGTGGGTAATGACACTAGGATCTATACCCGACATGTCTTCGTGACTCCATGCAAACACATCTCTGTTTCTTTTTTTAAAAAAAAAACGAGATCTTTCTTGATCTTCGCTTTCAGATCTGCTCCAACCCTGGTACACCTCTCAGGGTTATCATCATCTAAAGGAATATCTTCCAACGCTTCAATGGGTTCTGCCACAACTTTCTTTTCTTCAATATTCATTGCCTGAACTTGCTCGTCCGCAGCCAACATGGCTAGATAACACTCTCTTGCTGCTAATTGGTCTCCCTGTACTTGGTCTACCCCATGTTCTGTCGGGAACTTGACTGACAAGTGGTAAGTAGATGTAACTGCCTTCCACCTATTTAGGGTTGGCCTCCCAATTATTGCATTGTAAGAAGATGAACAATCAACCACAAGAAAGTTCACATCCTTGGTAACTTGCTGCGGATATGCCTCCACTGTCACTGGTAATGAAATACTACCCACAGGTTGCACCTTCATTCCACCAAAACCTATTGGGGGGGAGCTCGCTGGCCAGAGCAAGTCTCATCCTAACCTCATCTGCTGAAAGGCTGGATAGTACAAGATATCAGCAGAACTCCCATTATCTATCAACACCCTTCTAGTCTTGTAGTTCGCAATAAGGAGGGTGATGACAATAGCATCGTCATGAGGGTGATGGACTCTCCTTGCATCCTCATCCGTGAAGGTGATTGCCTGCTCGTCCATAGTCCCTGCACTCGGTGATCGTCCAGAGAGCTGAACGCTCTGCACTGCTTTCAAGTATGCTTTCTTTGACTTAGATGACTATCCTGCAGAACTTCCCCCTAGAATGATTCTTATTTCTCCGAGCGGTGGTCGTGACGATTCTTCTACTTTCCCTTTCAATTTCTCGTCCTTGTGATCTCATCCAAGGAAATTTCTCAGCTTCCCTTGTCTGATGAGATTCTCAATCTGCTGCTTTAGATCGAAGCACTCGTCCGTGTCGTGCCCGTGATCTCTATGGAAGCGATAGTACTTATTTCTATTGCGCTTGTTGGGATCTCCCTTCATCTTCTCTGGCCACTTTAAGGAAGGCTCGTCTTTGATTTGCATGAGGACTTGCTCGAGTGGCACGTTCAAAGGAGTGTATTGTTGGTTCCTTGCTGATGGACCTGCCCTCTTCTCTCGGTCTTTCTTATCCTCCGTTCGTCCCTTCTTCGGACGAGGACCCTGTTCGGAATGACGAGCAGGATTTGTTTCCATTCTCTCAGCCCTCTTCCTCTTCTTAACTATAATCGCATCTTCTGCATTCATGAAGTTTTGGGCTGAATGGACGAGTTCAGCCATGGACTGAGGTTCCTTCTCATAAAGTTTATGTATAAACAAGTCAGAATTGACCCCATTATGAAAAGCTGCCAACAGTAGCTTGTCATCTACCTCGTCCACGGTCAGGGCTTCCCTATTGAAGCGTGTGATGAAGGAACGCAAGCTTTCATTCTCTCCTTGCTCTATGGTCAGTAAACTAGACGAGGAACGCTTATGTCTCTGTCCTCCAATGAAGTTATTAACGAATAATTTGCTTAACTCCTCGAAAGAACTTACTGAATTCGGGGGTATTTTACTGAACCAAACTCGCGCAGGCCCTTTAAGGGTAGTTGGAAAGGCTCTACACATTATCTTATCCGGAACCCCTTGAAGATGCATAGTAGTCTTAAAGGTAGCAATATGGTCAAAGGGGTCACGTGTGCCATCATATGAGTCTAAAGAAGGCATCTTGAACTTTGGTGGCAAGGGGTGGCTATTGATGGATGCGATAAAGGGTGAGTCAGTTCTGTGAACTAAATCTTCTACAGGATTGGTCCTTCTCATGCTCTCCCTCATTTCATCCATGACCTTTCTCATTTGGTCCACCACCCTCTCCAAATGTGGTACCCTCTGTGAAGCAGCACCCCTTGATTGATTTTCAGATTCAAGGTTTCTTTCACCTTCCCGACTTTGTTCACGCTCCTCTCCACGAGCCTCGTGCCGTTGCCTTCTGAAATTAATCTCCTTCTGCAAGTCTTGATTTTGGCGAGTTAATTCTGCCATGGCAGCAGCCATGGATTGCATGTGTTGGGCAGAAGAGGGCTGCATGTCAAGCGCCGATTGTTGACTGCGATGGGGATTACTGGAAGCGTCTTTACTCTCTTGGGGGCCTAGACTGGTAGCCCTTGATCTTGTCCGGACCATCTCAGCCCTTTTTCCTGAGAAAGAAATAGTAGAACTTGGCAAATGAAATTCAAATGCAGTGAATACAATCTAATTTCTTTCCCACAGACGGCGCCTACTGATATTCCCACGGAAATCAGTGGGCTGAAGATCTCCGGGTCTTGATCTCGAAGAGAGTCCTGGAAAACAAAATAAGATCAGAGGAGACCGGTGGGTGCCGGCCCAGGGTCCTCCGATGGCAAAGTTAATCTTTTTGCTATTCGTCGAAAGAAAGAAAGTGCTATCAAGAAATTTTCAGAGTGTTTTTTCATACCTACGAGCCCTTTATATAGTGTTCGGCAAAAGCGGTTACCTTGTAACTTCTCCAGTCGTTACGGGTCTCGGGAGTAACCACTACAACTGCCACGGAAGTTACAATACTTAGATTCCATAACTGATTATTTACTATAGAACGGTTGATAGAATATTGCATCCGTTGAGAACAGACGCAACGTCTCATCTCGTCCGTTTTACCTTTACAAAGGACGAGATGCTGTCATAATGCCTGGCTCGTCCGTCATTAAGGACGGACGAGACATTTTTACAATGCCTCGTCTTTGTTCCTCAGGATGACGGAGGCAAGGATGAATGTTGACTCAATTGGCGAAGGCTCCATCTTTTTCCAGGGACGAGATTTTGTAGACGACCTGAGTTACCTTTTTCCTTCCCCATTTCTTGGACGAGGCGTGTGGACGACTTGGGAGTTAGATATTTTTTGCCTCCCCATCACCATTAAATCTCTAATAAGGGTTTGTTTAGTTGGAGGGCTGGAAAAGTGGGAGGATAAATAGGACGAGGATAGAAAAATTTTTAGTTTTCTCTCATGGTGTTGGTTTGAGAGTAGAAAAGTGGAGGGATAGAAAATATAGTTTGTATAAATTTACTTTCATATCCAATAGATAAAAAAAATAACAAATAAGAAAAAAAATAAAAGTAACTAAAGTGTATAGAGAAGGAAAAAAAAAAGCTAAAAAAGGAAATTTAAAAAATAAATGAATAAAAGGAAAACGACAAAAAAAAAAAACTAAAGGAGATTAAAAAAAAAAGGGGAAAAGGACAAAGAAACTAAAGAAGGAAATTTATAAAAATAGAAAAAAAAAAAGAAACAGTTGACACATAAAAAAAAAAAAGAGAAAACATGTAAAAAAAAAAAAAAAGACAAAATAGAAAAGAAAGCAGGGGAAAAAAAAAAAGAGACTGAAAGATACCTAGCACGTTAGTAGAGGAGAGTTTTTTGTTTAAACATTTTCCTTCTTGTTTTCTCTCTATTTTGGAGAGAAAACTTTTTGGTGGGCTTAAATGAGTCCCACCATTTATTTTCCTTTCTCCCACCTAACCAAATGTACTCCAAAATAGTTTTCATTTCTATTTTCTTTCCAAAGTTTTCTATCTACCATATTTCACCTCCAAACAAACACACTCTAAAGACTACATCTTGGTAATAAATTTAAAATGTACAATGTCTAGTTCATTCGAATTGAGAGAACCATGTTCTTCTAAAGAGTATAAATTTCTATATTTTATCTAAAAAAAAAAGTGTAAATTGGATATTGTGTCGAGAACGAATCACTTTCTCGTTGGGTATTAGTAAGATTGGGTTGTGCCTACTGCCTAGTTCTGGGCTAAGATAAAAAGCTCACTAGACTTGCTTTTTGAGAACAACTTATTTAACTAAAATAAAAATTTGTTACTGAAAGTACTTTAGATAAAGGTAAAAACTAGTTAAAATAATACAGTATAACCCATGAATAATACCAAAAAGTGTCATGAAACCTATGAATAGTAGCAAAAATAAAATGAATAGTAGTAAAAAAAATAAAATAGTAAAATAAGCTGACTTTAAATTTTAATCCCAAACACAAACCGAAGTTCTTTAAAAATAAGAAGCTTAGACATGAGTTCAAAAAGTTTGGCTTGTGTCTAATTCCTATGTGAGCAAGATGCAACGTGAGTAGGTCCAACAAAAAATGCCGTTGTTCAAGGGTTGCAATTTTATACAAAGTGTGTTTTACACGCGCTCCGTTGTTATAACTCGAAAACATTATGTTTTCAATTATAAATATAATATAGTAGTTATAACACACTATCTATAATATGATTTTCTCTTTGATCAGAACCAATATCTAGTGTACATCCTTTTCAAAAAAAAAAAAAAAAAATCTAGTGTACATCTTGTGTACAATTTAAATGAATGGATACATCATACATCTCATTAAACATGCATTGTACATGTGTAGGTGCCCGTTTGTTTCAGGTTTTACAAGTTGAAACACACTTTTTGAAATAAAAAAAAATAAAATGTGTGTTTCGTAAGTTTTCTAAAAAGTTGCGTTTTCATTTGTGAAGGAAAATCTCAAATCGTGAAAGCAGCACCTTGCTCCATTGCAAAAAAGCACTGAAGCACATTTCAATATTGCCGTTGGAAGTTGCACAACTTTCCCAAATTGCCCACAAGTTTTTCTTAGAAACCCAATTTTATCCCTTTGTTTATAATACAATTTTACAAGGGAATCCAATAATGAAATCAAAACCAAAAAAAAAAAAAAATTATCTGACCCATTTTTACCACATGTCATTGGCAGCGGGGAAGAGATCAAGCAATGGTGGAGAGGAAGACAGGTAGCAGTGAAGGTAGAGCAAATCAGCAGACGGCAGAGGTGAAAGGCGGAAACAATGGAGGTGAAAGATAGAGACAACCGATCAGCAGACCCATCTCTCTATCCTCGTTTGATGAGAATCAAATGGTGCGGTTGTGTGTGACCTTTAAGTTTGTGTGTTTTGATGGGATAGAGGGAAAGAAACTTGCAGACGGAGTGGCAAGAGAAAAGGTAGAAAGGAAGAAAGAAAATAAAAAAAAGAAATAGGAAGACAGAGAGCTTTGTGGAATGTTCTAGAGTGTGGAGGAAGTGGTAGGGAAAAAAGAGGAAAGAAGGAAAAAAAGAAAAGAGTAAGGGTACGTGTGTGGTGGAGAAAAAAAGAGGGGGAAAAAAGAAGAAGGAAATATGGATGAAAAAAAAAAGAAATAAGGAAAAATAAAATAGAGAATAAGAAATTAAAATTGAAAAATACTATCACAATATTTTCACAATATTTTCACAATAAATCTTAAGTGATAGGTTATTATTAGCTAATATTGGTGAGAAAAAATAATTTTTTTAAATAGTGAAAAAAATAATTTTAATAGTACGTTTAAATTAACTCGTTTATACATATATTGTCCTTTTTGGTAATTTACCACTCAAACCACCACTTTTATAAGTGTTAGCCCAACACTCAACTTTTTTAAAAAACATTTTTTAACAGTTTTTACCAAATACTTAACTTTTTCACAAATCCAGTTTCATAACGCACTTTTTAAAACCTCCACTTTTTAAAAAAACACAATATCAAAAAGTTGAACCAAATGGTGATATTATTAACTCTTTAAAAAGTAATTATATATTCTCATTTATTTAGACTATAAAAGCATCCCCTATTATAATTCCTCCAAAACTATATATCATAGTATATCATTAATAAAATCTCCATTTACAAACTAGCCAGCTAATACATTTCTCGTTTTAGAGAGTAGCACACTCTCATTCACTGCAACAAGAGCTTTAACCCATTCGAGCATTCTGGCTTTCATCCATTCTCCATTGCCATTACCCACTAATACATGATCACCGCCCATTTTCTCAACTTCATTGCCACAATTTTGCATATCTACCAGATATTGTGGTGGCTGTTCTGGGCCATCCTTTTCCAACTCTTCAAGCTTGATGCTACATTCTGTGTAGTCGATGCCTGCCATTGCCAGAGCTTCGATAGACATTTCTTTTTCCCTAATATTTATGTATCTGCTAGAGTTTGTTTATAAAAGAGAACTCACTACTGATTAGTGATTAGCTCAAAAAAACTAGTGGGCAAATTTATAAGTGAATTCTTGGTCTCCTGTTCTTACTTCTTAGTATACAGTGGGAAAAGAAGAATATGCACGGGAATTACATGTACAAGTTTTTTAATTTTTTTTTTAATTATATGTACTTATAAATTAAACCCGTGATTTATATATATAATTATATATAGGTAAAGAGGGGACATTGTGTCATTGCATATGTCATTAAGCATAACATAATATAAAAGCTCTCATCAGCATCTTAGATTCCATGCTCTTTACGTTGAAGTACATGTGAGTAGAAGCTGCCATAGTCCTTTAACATGACGTCAGATATTTATGTCTTGCATTGCAACCCAAATTTGAACATATATAGTAATATCAAATGTGGCTAAATTACATATTTAATCCTCAACTTTTGATTTAAAAAAAAAGTATTGTACTTTTACGTAAAGATTTTTTACTTTTAACGCCTATGCTTTTGAAATTATCTCAAAAAATATTCTCATATCAGCATTGAATGGATGTAAAATCTCAATATGGTAGACAAAATTTATGTCTCGTCATAAGTTTCATCTCATCAAAGTGACTTTAATTTTATAAATTTTATTTGTGATGTTAGCATTTTTCATATATTAAATGATGGTAAAGACATTTTTGTATATTTAAATTATAATAATAAGAACAATTTCAAAACAAATGTTAAAGGTGGAAGGTTAAATATGCCATTTAACAAAGTAATATATATATATATATTATTTTTAGTATTTGTGGACAATCTCATAACACTTGTGTAAGTAATTTGAATAATCAAGCAATAATTAAGATTTATACAATATTATTCACTCAACTGAAATTTGGACTATTAGAATTAAGCATGAAGAAAGCAATAATATCTGTGATGCTTATAATTTCTAGGTAATAATATACGTTTGATACCTATATTTTGGTTAAGTTTCATTTAAACCTCAAAGTTTGAAATAAATTTCATTTAAACTAGTTAGTCATGTGATGTTTAACGTTGTTAACTAAAAAAAAAAGTGATAGAAGATTTAAATGAAAGATTGTTATTAGAAACTTTGAGGGTTTAATGAAACAGGTTGAAAGTTTAAGTTTTAAATGAAACATACCAAAAACTCTAAGGTTTAAAAAGTAATTAAAAAAAAATTGCAATTTCAACTAAACCTTTGGAAAAAGCATAAAACAGGTGAAAAAGTGAAAACTTAGCTAGGGTTTAATGGTGATGTGTGCATGAAAGATATTTACACATTGTTTTGTGGTGGAGATTGTGGCCATTGGTGTCAAATCTGGTAGAGGTGTGGGGGCGACTGGGCAATAATGGAGATTGAGAAGCCATTGTTGCTAATTAATGGTGACTAAATATGATAGTTGTGGGAGAGTTAGTTGGTTATAGAGGCAAAGTGAGAATGAGATGTGTTTGGTTTTAATATGAGCTGTATTTGTTGAGTTGGCTTTAAATTGTATAATTCGCATTTTTTATTGACATTTTTATTCCTATTGTTTCACCTCTTGTACATTGCAGGGACTGCACAACCAATTAATTAGGTGATATTCTTCTCAAAAAAAAAAAAAAAAAAAAAAGGTAGGTGATCATATACTTCTCTATATGGCTCTAAAAGAGGAATATCACGGGCTTTTTATCTACTAAGTTTATGCCATTGATGTACCCGTGATCTCTCTCTCTCTCTCTCTAGAGGCTTATGACTAGGGAAATCATGCAATATGCACGAGCACAATGTGCAAATATAATAATTGAAAACAAAATGACCATGTTTATCTTTAAAAAAAGAAAATAAAAAGAACAAGAATTTTTATAACTAGACATTCTAAAAAAAATTAATTAATTGAAATTAATCTAAACAAATAATTAATCAACCAAAAAAAACTTTAGTAAGTAAGAAAACAAAAATCACATGAACCTAAATAAAAAAGCATTTAAGATGAAGAATTAAGATCAACTTACTAAGACGCAAATACCAAAAACCCAAGACTTAAAACTTCAAAATTTTATAAAATCCTTGTATAAAAAAAAGAAAAAAAATATAGAATCCCCAAATTCTATTAAATAATAATTTATTTATAAAAGTGTGATACTGCAAAATAATAAGAAAGTAAATAATTTTTTTTTTAATTTCTATTAATTCTACGAAGTCTATATAATCATAAAAAGTTTAGGGACTTACTCATGCTCCAAAATTTCAAACAATCGTGGGACATTATGGGCTTAGATCTAACTAAAATTTATCCAACCATTTATTTTATTTTATTTTTTTATTACTGCTAGAATTGAACTGGTCTTTAATTCCAAAAGTTAACCCAGAAACCTTGCACCAACTACGTCTATTAGCTTGTGCAATACACTGTACAAATTGGTCTAAAAATTTGTAAATAATTAATCACAAAAAAATAGCTTTTATAAGAAAACAAAAAATCACATGAAACCTAAATAAAAAACATTTAAGGTGAAGAATTAAAATCAACATATTGAGACCCAAATACCAAAACCCCAAGACTTAGAACTTCAAAACCAAACCAAATTCAACAAATTATAATATAACATACCAAATAAAATTTATTATTCCTCTAAACTGGAAGATATTAGGTTGCATCTTTTTTTTTCTCCAAAACAATAGAGATGTTTTATTTTCTATGTATAGTAAAAAAAATAATTAGTAGAAATTTCAACCCAAAAACCAAACTCACGATTATCAACGTGAGTCTTTGTTTTTTTTTTTTTTAGTACTATCATAATTTTTGTTTTTATATAAATTATCAACGTTTGAGTTTGAGTTTAAGTTTAAGTTGGACTTGTTACAGAGATAGAGTTTCACTCCTTGTTAAGTTTTGATTAAATAAAAATAATTTCACTTAAAAAAAAATGATAATGATGAGTTTGAGTTTAAGTTGAATTTATTAGAGAGATAGAGTTTCACTTCTGATTAAGTTTGGACTAAAAAAAATAACTTTATTTAAATATTGTGCTCACGTGAAAAATTGTGAGAGCTTCAGAGTCTTAGGTTTTATACATACTAGTTGCTAACTCATGCGATACACAGGAAAAATATTGATTATGAAAAAAAAAAATCAATAATGAATGAAGAATTTTAGCTATTANTATTAATTCTACGAAGTCATATATAATCATAAAAAGTTTAGGGACTTACTCATGCTCAAAATTTTCAACAATCGTGGGACATTATGGGCTTAGATCTAACTAAATTTATCCAAACCATTTATTTTATTTTATTTTTTTTATTACTGCTAGAATTGAACTGGTCTTTAATTCCAAAAGTTAACCCAGAAACCTTGCACCAACTACGTTCTATTAGCTTGTGCAATACACTGTACAAATTGGTCTAAAAATTTGTAAATAATTAATCAACAAAAAAAATAGCTTTTAATAAGAAAACAAAAAATCACATGAACCTAAATAAAAAACATTTAAGGTGAAGAATTAAAATCAACATATTGAGACCCAAATACCAAAAACCCCAAGACTTAGAACTTCAAAACCAAACCAAATTCAACAAATTTATATATAACATACCAAATAAAAATTTATTATTCCCTAAACTGGAAGATATAGGTTGCATCTTTGTTTTTTCTCCAAAACAATAGAGATGTTTTATTTTCTATGTATAGTAAAAAAAAATAATTAGTAGAAATTTCAACCCAAAAACCAAACTCACGATTATCAACGTGAGTCTCTTTTTTTTCATCGTTAGTCTTTTTTTTTTTTTTTTTTTTGAGTCCTATCATAATTTTTGTTTTTATATAGATTAACAATTTTTGAGTTTGAGTTTAAGTTGGACTTGTTAGAGAGATAAAATTTCAATACTTCTTGTTAAGTTTTGATTAAACAACAATAATTTAATTTTCAAAAAAAAAAATAATAATGATGAGTTTGAGTTTAAGTTAGACTTATTATAGAGATAGAGTTACACTCCTGGTTAAAGTTGAACTAAAAATAATAATTTTATTTAAATAAAAATGATAATTTTATTTAAATATTGTGCTAACGTGGAAAATTGTGAGATCTCCAGAGGCTTTGGTTATATATATATATATATAGATAGATAATGTTCCTTAGACTGATTAATCTAAAAATTTTCATATAATCAGATGTTGTACAGATTGAACACTCTTTTTAATGGTTTTGTTATTTGAAATTGGAACTATTAAAATTAAACACGAAAAAAAACATACATAGTTTGAGAGAACAAATGGAATGGAGTGGACAGTGGTCCAAGTATATATAGGGCCTATTTGGTAGCAGTGTTTAAGTATTGTTGTTCAATTTTCAGTGGTGTGGAAATACGTATTTGAGTGTTAAAAAAAACGTGTTAGAAGTGTTATTTTTGTTTAAACATTGAAAATTGTTGTTTAATCAACATTGCCCAACAACCCCATAATTTGATGTTATTGAAAATAGAGTCACAAAGGTTGAAGAAACAAAGCAAAGCTAATGGCTATATTTGCAACGGCTATATTGTTAAGAGTCAAATGACAGCGTTTTTTTTAATGTGACACGGGGTCGTTTTAGTCTTATCCACACGTGTCACATTATGCTTGAACTAGGCGACGTCGTTTGACTTAGACTCTCTTCCTCCATAAGACTCTGGGCTTCCTCCCTCGTGTTCTGTTATGGCATTAGTCTAGATATTTATTTATGGTGTACATCTGTAAATTTCAGTTAGTTTGTTTAGGAGTTTGTTAAATTGGAATCTTCTAGAGAGGTTACCGATCATGTAATGTATAAATAGAGAGTGTGAGTGTTGTAATCATTTTATGCAATCTTGAATAGAAGTTTCCTTTTGATTCTTCATCTTTTCTCTCTCTATTTTCCACAATCCGCCATTGTTAAACCTTCAAGATTGCTCTTCTTCCATGGTATCAGAGCTTGAATCCATGGCCTCCTCTACTCCTACAAGCACTACTCCTTCACCACCATCACCACAGATCACTACTCAAACACCTTCACCATTGTTACTACTCTCTAAAAGGTCAAACTTGATGTCAATCAAGTTTGATTATACAAACTACATTCCATGGAGGCACCAGTTGATCACAATACTAGAGGCTTACTCTCTAGTTGAACACATTGATGGTTCAACTCCACAACCTGGTTAGTTTCTTCTTGATGCTCAAGGACGCTTGACCACAAATGTGAATCCAGAGTTCCAAACCTAGAAAATAAAAAACAAGGCTCTTCTTTCTTTGATTAATTCCACTCTCACTCCACAGGTTTTCTCTCTCGTAGTTGGAATTACCACTTCAAGAGAAGTGTGGAATACTCTGGAGCAGAGATTTACCTAAACCTCAAGGGCAAACATTCTCAATCTGAAATTTTAGCTTCAAAGTCTTAAGAAAGGTTCAGATTTTGCGAACACATTTCTGCAGAAGATTAAGATAGCTCATGATAAACTCCTTGCACTTGGAGTAGTTGTGGATAATGGAGAACTCATATGTATTGTTCTTCGAGGTTTACCTAAGGATTTTGCTCACTTTTGTTCAGCAATCCATACTAGGAGTGAACCAATCACCTATGAACAACTTTTAATCATGTTGCAAAGTGAAGAACAGGCTATGGCAGAGAATCTTGATAGTGTTTCACATTCTCTGGCTATGTTTGCTTTTGGAAATAAGAATTCTAACAGTCCTCAACCTCAGTACACAATCATGGTGGTTCTAATAGAGGAAGGGGAAAGAACAATGGCAATAGAGGAAGAGGTGGAGGAAGATTCAACAACAGTAGTGGTGGAGGTCAACACCAATTCTTCACTCCCTAACCTCAACATAATTATAATTCAACTCAAAATGCTTATTTTGGAGGTCAAAACTTCAAACTTGATAGACCTATCTGTTAGATCTGTGGAAAGGCAGGTCACAAAGCCCTTGATTGTTATCACAGGATGGATTTTGCCTATCAATGCAAGAATCCACTGACCAAGCTAGCTGCAATGACTTCAGCTTCTAATGCAATTTTGACCAATTGTCAAGACCCTTGGTTTGCAGATTCAGGAACTTCAGACCACCTCACTGCTAGTCTGAACAATCTTTTAGTTCGGTCACAATACAAAGGCTCAGAACAAGTCACAGTTGGCAATGGACAAGCCCTTCCTATTAATCACATTGGTAATGCTTCCCTTTCTACCAAATACCATAAATTCCTTCTTAACGATGTGCTTCATGTCCCTAAGATAGCAATGAACCTTCTTTCAGTTCACAAGTTTTGTTTACATAATAATTGCTCTTGTCACTTTGATGCTAAAAAACTTACCATTTAGGATGTTCCTACAGGGAGAATCCTTTACAAGGGCTTGAGTGAGAATGGGGTTTACATAATCTATCCAAAGCTTTTCAACAGATCTTTTCCACATTCTGTTACTTCTTCCTCTACATAGTACAATCCCTCTTCTTCATCACAAGTGCACAACTCATCTTCTGCATCTTATCATGTATGGAAATCACATAAGTGGTTGCTATGGCACCACATACTAGGTCATCCTAGTGACAATGTACTTAGAATTGCACTATCTTCTCTTCATTTTTCTGATGTTTGTAATAAAACTGCTTCTGATTCAAACATTCATTGTAATCATTGCCTTAATGGTAAAATGCATCAATTACTTGTCAATAAATTTGATTTTGTTGCTTCTAAGCCTCTTGAACTTGTTCACAGTGATGTATAGGGACCAACTCCTGTTACTTCCATTAATGACTTTAGATATTATCTTGTTTTGTTGATGATTACTCTAAATTTTCTTGCTGTATCTCCTTAAGCATAAGTCTGATGTGTTTGATGTTTTCATGTATTTCAAAGCTTATGTTGAAAATCAACTACACACCTCTCTTAACATTTTAAGAACTAATGGAGGGGGTGAGTTCACCTCTACTGCTTTCCACTAGTTTTGCTCTAGTCATGGTATCATATATCAAACATCTTGCCCTCATACTCCACAACAAAATGGCACAGCTGAAAGAAAACATAGGCACCTTGTAGAGTGTTCACTCACTATGCTTTCTCACTCCACATTGCCTTTATCTTGCTAGTCTTAGGCAGTGCCCATAGCCACACACATTATTAATAGACTTCCCACACCTTTACTTCATCACAAATCTCCATGGGAAGTTTTGTTCCAGTCTAAACCTGATTTACTTCATCTTAGAACTTTTGGTTGCATTTGTTTTTGACTTTTTAGACCCTACAATAAACACAAACTTTAGCCTCACACCAAACCTTGCATCTTTCTTGGATATCCTACCTATTCCAAAGGATACATCTGTCTAGATCCTAGCACTTATAGGATTTATATTTCTAGACATGTTCTTTTCAATGAAACTGAATTTCTCTCTCCCAAACCATCCACTTCAGTTTCAGATTATTCTCCTCATACTTCTTCATCCTTTAACTCTTCTTCCATTATGTAAGGTTGAATTTATTCAATCAAGTGTTAGCTTTATTCCATGGCAAATTTGCTTGTATTTTAGTAATTAGATACCTTGTATTTAGGTGTGAATAATGTAACAGTTGTGTGTGAGAGAGTGTGAAGAAACTCAAGTTGTGTGCATTTAAGAGGAGTCTTGTGACTAGATCTCGTGACTGACTCGCGACTGGCAGGTCGCCAAAGTGGCACACATGTGAAGTAAGCAGGGAACTGAAGGGTCATGACAGCTAAATCACTATAGGACAAAATGTATAGTCTAGCTAGGCAGTTAGCTCGCGAAATTAAGTCACCAGAATGCCTTGTTTGGATGAAAACTGACTTTTCACATTCCTCACATATACTGCTATAGATACCCTTATACCCAAGAAATGTAGAGAGCTTCTAGAAAGAATTTTGAGAGAGAAACCTTAGAGAAAAACAAGATTGACTCATTCACAATTTTTTTCATTTGATTCTCCAAATTTCTCTACTCTTACCCACTCCATTAACATATTATTGAGAGGTACATTTTGCCAAATTCTTATCTTACCATACCTATATCAATGAGGAGGTTTTTTGGTGCTTGGGAAGCAGTTCGGAGATGACCAATTCACTTGGTTGATGCAATGAGCTTATTGCGGGATCTAGGAAGCTAAAGAAGACAAGGTTAAGCATAATCCTATTGGAACAAGAAGCTTGGAGGACTTAGGTGCATTAGGTAGATTAGGCTTGGAGGGTCTTCGGCTATTCATGTATCCCAACTTTATTCTTTAGTAGATCATTTGACCGCTTGGAGAGGGCCGAGAGGTTTTTTGCCAAGTTCTTCGGTTTCCTCTTCGATAACACGTGCCGATGTTATCTTTATGTTTGCATCTCTCTTCCCTTACTCTTTACATTTTAATTATTGACGTGTTTGTGATTAATTATGATTTAGGGTATTTTACCTAGTTGGTTATAGCTTATATTCTTCATTCTGCACATATATTGTTTGTGTATAAACTTGTGTTGGTATTGTTAAAATTGGGGGTCTAAACATTCATTAGTGTTTTACACACTAATTGAATTTTCAATTGGTATCAGAGCGGGTGTATTTGTTGTGGTTTCATTACCTAAGTGTGATCCTAGACCCTTGTTGAGATGGATAGATCTCAATCGCTTAATGCTTCTCCATATTTTGATGAGAGCAACTATGCATTTTGGAAAGTTTGTATGAGGGTATTTATATGTTCCATTGATGATCGTGTTTGGGATGCTGTTGAGATAGGATGGACTAGGCCAGAGGCTGCCAAATCCACATGGGATAAGGTAGCCCTTGTTGCAACTAACGCTAATAGCAAGGCTTTAAATACTATTTTCTGTGGTGTTTCTCTTGATGAGTTTCACAGGATTTCTCATGTTACAATTGCCAAGGAGGTGTGGCAAATATTGGAGACGACCTATGAAGGCACCAAAAAGGTGAAGGACACCAAGTTGCAAATGCTTACCACATGCTTCGAGGAGCTGAAGATGAGTGAAGACGAGTCATTTGACTCATTTTATGGGAAGCTAAATGAAGTGGTGATTGGGAAATTCAACTTGGGAGAAAATACGGAGGACTCCAAGATTGTGAGGAAGATCCTACGATCATTGTCGGAGAGCTTTCGTGCAAAGGTCACTACCATCGAAGAGAGCAAAGAACTTGATGAGATTGAACTCATCGGTTCTCTTCAAACCTATGAGCTATCTCTACCATCACAAAGGGAGAGCAAATCTCTTGCTTTAAAGACAATCAATGAGGGAGTGGAAGCTTAAGACTCCTTGGATGAGGATAAGGTTGAAAAGGAAGTGGCGTACCTTGCTAAGAACTTCCGTAAGTTCTTGAAGTTCAAGAGAGATGGGAAGTATTTTAAGAAGGGAAAATTCTCAAATTTTCAGAAGGACAAGAAAGACTTCAAGAAGAAGGATTCAAAAGACTCCCCTCCCCCCCCCATCTCAAATGGTCACGTGCTTTGAGTGCAAAGGGCATGGGCATGTAAAGAAAGAATGCCCCACTTATTTAAAGGCAAAGGGTAAAGTATTTGCCACTACCCTTAGTGACTCAGATAGTTCAAATTTAGATTCGGAAGAAAGTTGTGATAGAGAAGAAAATTACTCTGCATTTATGATCATTGCACCCGTAGGCTCTTCAGAAGATTTGAATGTACTAGTGGAAGAGCTCGGTGAGCACACCTAAGTGGAGTCAATGGGAGTTGGGGAGGAATTCGATGATGAAGGTGAAAAATGTGTCCATGAAGGAACAAAGTGATTGCAAGAAACTTATAATTCTCTTCTAGAGAAGACTAGAGACCATGCAAGAGTGGCTAAGGCAACCCTATAAGAAAAATGAAAAGAGCAGAGCATGATTACAAAAGTCTTCTAGTGCGGTACAAGGAGACTAAATGTGAAGTTGAGACGCTGAACGGAGAACTAATCGAAGCCTATTCCAAGATCAAGTTTCTTGAGCTTGAAGTGATTCAAGCTAATGCTAAAGTGGAGCGGGTTGACTCCAAAAAGCTTGACGAAGTGCTTGCACATCAAAAGCCCTTTTCTGATAAAAGCAGCTTAGGATACATCGAAGAGAGTAGTTCAAGCGCCAATGTGTCTAAGAAGATGAAGTTTGTTAAAGTAAAGGATCCAGTGGTAGCAACTCCAACTGTTGAGAAAGGGAAGTTTGAGAAGAAGCCAAAAGTGATTGCTCAATGGGTTTCAACAAAGCCTCCAAACCCAGTAGTGGCTAAACTTAAGGTGAAAGGAAAATCTCTTTCGAAGTCACAAACAAGACCATAAACTCAACACTTTTGCCATCATTGTGGAATTTGAGGACACACTAGACCAAATTGCCACAAACTTCAGGCATTAAAGAATGGCAGCTCTCAAAGGCAAGAGGACAAAGAAATGGCAAAGGGAACCTCAAGCAAACTTCACACTAGGGTTTGAGAATCGTAACTCAAGTACCCAATCCTTTAAGAATATTACTCTAAATGCACGTGCCGTGTGGGTGAAGAAGGGTACACATGCATAAGCATTGGAACATGTCCATGCATCAATTCTTTCTATATGTTGTGATTTTGTCTGGTTGTTTTCCTAGCAATCATTCTAGCATGTTTTGACAAATTTTTATTTGTTTTTAAGAGCTTTTAATGTTTTCTTTTTGATCAATCTTTACTTTCTTTTGTGTCAAAAATCCAAAAACACATAAAAAATAGAAAATCCAAAAAGTTTGATCGGCATTATTGTGTTTTGTCACATGCATGTTTTGCCTTGTACTTTTGTACAAATGGTTTTGTGCATTTACGAGCATATCTTGTTCTCTATGAACTCATATCATTGTGGGAAAAATCTTGACATTTATGTGATTGTTGTAAATAGATCTTCAAACTTGTCATGAATGATTAGTCAATAGTTTTGTTGATTTTGAGACTTGCATAGACTTGTGCCTATATATCTTCCCACTCTTTTTTTTTTTTTTTTTTGCTTAAAGAGCTCAACAAATGTTAAATCTCAAAATGAAAAAGATAATGAGTTGCAAAAGCTGTCGCACATACTAGTATTTGACTAAGAAAAAGGGAAAACGACTTTTATGAAAATGTATGATGCCCAAAAGCCAAAAGCTTACTAATCAAATTGAAATATCAAAAATTTTAGGCATCGATCTCAAAATGAGATGTATTGTTCCAAAATTATCAAATGCTATGAAATGAATGAGCTAAATGAAAAACTTCAAAATTAGGTAATCAAGTTTTGTGGGAGGTCATATATGCATACTTCTATAATTGAGATTGGTCACTCTTCCTAGTGCTAATTGTGTATGTCTTGGTTAAATTGATCATTGAAGTTTCACATTTGACTAAGGACTATCTCATCTTTGGTACCCACACATATCACACATGTCTATGTTCAATGAATGCTTTATTTATTTGTGTGATTGTACTTGATTAAATGTGTTGCACTTACTCAATCATATGTTGATCAAACACAAAAAGATTTTTGAGTATTTTACTTGTTTTTGGAAAGTGTTTTTCAAAATTTGTGACACGAGATTTTGGCAACTTGACTTGGTGACTTGCTTGTGACTCATTCCAATTGCAAAAAACACATGTTTTGCACAAATAGGATTAAATCCAAGATGGTTTTCAAAAACTTTTCAGTTTTCCCTCGCATCACGTGCTGTTTCATTGTCTTGTATGCCTCCCTCTTCGAAAATCATCATTTTCACTCACAAAACCTCCATTTTCTTCATCAATCCTTGACCAATCTTCAAGAAAAGATATGGGTTTTCTCTCATTCTTAAAGTATTTCATGTTTCTAGCCCAAGATTTCCTGGATTTTCTGTTTTTGTTAAGATTTGAAAATATAATGTTAGAATATGGTTTATTGATGTTTTGTTAAGTTTGATGTGTGGGTTTTGTTGGTTTTGTTAGTATAATGCCTATTATACATGTTTTACATGTTTGTTTCTCATTTTTGTGCATTATACCATGTTTGTGCTATGTTGTGCATATCATGTCTATGATAAAATGTCTCATAGATATTTTCTTATTTCTCTGTGGATTCTATGGAATACAATGGTTGTAGGGATAATCATGTTTCTTTGATTTTGAAACATCATATGATTATGTGTTCTTACATTTTGCCCTAATTTGCACACGTTTTGCGTTTGATGCACACACATACTCTTTGACATGTTTGAGTGCTTAATGTTATGATTCTATCATGTATTGATAATTTATATCTTTACATATCAATTTTGGTTGAATTACTCTTTAAATTTATGTTTTAGGGTTGTATTTCTTGCGTCTCTATGGATTCCATGGAATACAATGGTTGTAGGGATAATCATGTTTCTTTGATTTTGAAGCATCATATGACTATGTGTTCTTATATTTTGCCCTAATTTGCACACGTTTTGCATTTGATGCACACACACACTCTTTGACATGTTTGAGTACTTAATGTCATGATTCTATCATGTATTGATGATTTACGTCTTTACATATCAATTTTGGTTGAATTACTCTTTAAATTTCTGTTTTAGGGTTATATTTCAATGTCCATTATGTTGGTACAAACTTGTTGCTAATTGAGTTTGTTATTATATTTTGTGCTCTATTTTTATGGTACTTGTTGCTTCATTTTTACAGATGACTTTGAAGAAGAAAACCACTGCACGACGCGTTGACAAGAGAAAGAAAATGGACAATACTCGATTTCGCTTTATCCAACACTTTGAGAGATATAATGAGTTCTTTGAGAAGGCTCCAATCATCTAAGAGCGATTCGTGGATCTTGTTGATTTAAAGCACTACTTTATCCCAGGCTGTTTTCAAGATAGAGGTTAGGAAAAGCTTCTTGGTGATCTCTCCAGGGTTTGTGAACTATTTATTTAATCAAGTGTTGACTTTATTCCATACCAAATTTTCTTGTATTTTAGCAATTAGATACCTTGTATTTAGGTGGGAATAATGTAATAGTTGTGTGTGAGAGAGTGTGAAGAAACTCAAGTTGTGTGCATTCAAGAGGAGTCTCGCGACTGGATTTTGCGACTGGCAAGTCGCCAAAGTAGCACATGTGTTAAGCATGTAGGGAACTGAAGGGTCACGACAGTTGGAGCACTATAGGACAAAATGTAAAGTCTGGCTAGGTAGTTAGCTCACGACTCAAACTCGAGACTCATTCCACTCGTGAGACTGAGTGGCCAGAATGCCCTGTTTGAATGAAAACTGGCTTTTCACATTTCTCACATACACTACTATAAATACCCTTATACCTACGAAATGTAGAGAACTTCCAAAGAGAATTTTGAGAGAGAAACCTTACAGAAAAACAAAATTGACTCATCCACAATCTTTATTATTTGATTCTTCAAATTTCTCTACTCTCACCCTCTCCATTGACATATCCTTAAGATGTACATTTTGCCAAATCCTTATCTCACCATACTTATATCAGTGAAGAGGTTTTTCGGTGCTTGGGAAGCAGTTCGGAGATGACCAATATACTTGATTGATGCAATGGGCTTATTGCGGGATCCGGGAATCTAAAGAAGACAAGGTTAAGCGTAACCCTGTTAGAGCAAGAAGCTTGGAGGGCTTAGGTGCATTAGGTAGATTAGGCTTGGAGGGTCTTCTGTTATTCACAGTGGCGGCTCCAAGATTTTTTTCTAGGGGTGTCAATAAGAAGATACATCTTGGGTAAAATATGAATCTTACGGTTTACACGATTTCCTTATTACAAATTTGTCTATAGTACATACTAGTAGTAGAATAAAAAATAATTTAGAGGTTCAATTGACATATTTTTTCCTAATATAATGAACATGTTAATTATGTTAAGTAAATTTTAATCATTACTACTTAAAATACTTTTATTTATTAGTTTAGGACAACTATATGTTCACATTGTACTTTCAATGCAAGATTTACATTGCAAACAATTATACTGTACACGTTTGTTTAGAATCAATGTAAGATTCACATTATAGATAATGATACTATACACATTTGCAAAAAATATACAATATTGTACACATTTGTTTAGAAACAATATAAATATACAAGGTAAATTATGTATTTTCTATTAGTTTATTTCAAATTTGTTAAGATCTAAATGGTTTTTATTTATTTAAGATTTAAGATAAAAAAAAATTACTTTTGTTGTTGGGCTTACTATTTCTCCCAAATTTTAGATAAAATTGGTTTATTGTTAGGCCTTTTTTTGTGTTTAAAAAGATCAAAACATTATTAAGAGAATCATAATTAAACTTATTTCAAGTGGGTTTTAAAAAATTAAGGTCAAAGTGTTCAAATTTTTATTTCAAGAGGGTAAAATAACAATAAATATATATATATATATATATAAAATTAAAAAAAAATTCAATTTAGATAAAATTGGTTTATTGTTAGGCCTTTTTTTGTGTTTAAAAAGATCAAAACATTATTAAGAGAATCATAATTAAACTTATTTCAAGTGGGTTTTAAAAAATTAAGGTCAAAGTGTTCAAATTTTTATTTCAAGAGGGTAAAATAACAATAAATATATATATATATATATATAAAATTAAAAAAAAATTCAAATGAACCCCCAAACTATGCATGGCGCCGCCCATGGTTATTCATGTACCCAACTTTATTCTTTAATGGATCATTTGACTGCTTATAGGGCGGCAGAGAGGTTTTTCGCCAAGTTCTTCAGTTTTCTCTTCGATAACACGTGCCGGTGTTATCTTTGTGTTTGCATCTCTCTTCCCTTACTCTTTACCTTTTAATTATTGCTGTGTTTGTGATAATTATGGTTTAGAGTGTTTTACCTAGTTGGTTACAGCTTATATTCTTCATTCTGCACATATATTGTTTGTGTATAAGCTTGTGTTGGTATTGTTAAAAATTGAGAGTCTAAATATTCATTAGTGTTTTACACACTAATTGAACTTTCACATTACTCATTGGTTGTCTTTTCTCTCACATTTACCTGCAAGTTCTTCATCACATGATGTTAATCCTGTGTCCTCTCCTTCTACACCTGTCTCAGCTTCTAACCCTATTTCCATACCTGTCCAATCCACCTTACCTGACCTTACACTTGTTTAGTCAACCTCACTTGCCCCTCAACTTCTCAATTTTAATCCTTCCTTCTCTTCTCCCACTCCATTTTCTAGTTCTATTCCTTCTGTTGATGTGCCTGTGCCTAATTTTGTGACTGTTCAAAATGTTCATCCTATGACAACCAAGTCCAAAGTAGGTATCTTTAATCCTAAGGCTTTTGGCACATTGTAAAGAGGTGGGCCTGGATTGAGATGTTGGGCAAATTCCTGCCGCACTAAGCCCGAGTTATTTCTGGGTGAGAAGTCGGGACTGGCCCAATTGGAGCATACCTTGGCCCGGCATGTGCGCAATCTTCATCGCGTCTGCCAAAGTCTATTTAAGAGCTCACAGTAGGCAGAGTCATTGTCAACAGGTTATGGCAGGCAGACATAATATAGAAAACATAAAGAAAATACATTCACTATTTCTTTCGCAGTAAACAAGATAAATAACTTGAAAGGCCTGACTTTTAAAGAATAATACTTAAACAAAGAATTAGAGCTGGATTAGTAAAAAAAGGACGAGTCTGCCATACTAAGTATAGCCATGGGACTCTAACCAAGGCAGGGGAAACCACTCCCTCAACGCAAGTAACTTCAATTGATGAAATTAATTGCTTTGAGAGACCAGCCCCAAATGGTATGTGCCCAAGTATAAGTTGTATTTCCTTTCGAGGACAAGGCTATTGAGGGAGAGAGGGGGTTAAACCCATTTAGGTGCATGCCTGCCATAAACACTCTATTTTCTTTCTTAAAATTCTTTTCTCTCTGTTTTTGATAACTCTCCTCCGCCTTTTTTTTTTTCACATAGCCATGGGTCCCTTATATAGGGTTTGCCATGGCCGATTTTACTGTTCTAGCCTTTTTATGGCCCTATTCTGATATGGTAGCCTTTTGCCGACCACTTACCGAGTCAATGGTTCTGACCACCACCATTGACCTGTGGCTTTCAGACAACGAAGGTTCCTTCTTTACTTCGTCCAGCATGTCTCCTCTCTCTCTCGGCTTTTCATGGCATGCACCTAGTGGTTCTTACCCACCCTTGCCTCTTTTGGGTGGCATGTCATCCCAGCAGGACTGTGCCCACCGAAAGATTCTGGGCAAGAAACACAAAATGGGTTTTCACTCCTCTCCCCATCGCCAGACCGTGCCCTCACCCATGATGTCACCCTTTCCCATAGTGGCTAGGTATAGGCTAGTGACGCCTGGGTCGTATGCATGCGTTACCTGATTGATGTTTTATTCGTTTGCTGAGGTTTGAGAATGGGTGCGCATATCCTGCCGTGCGCTTTTTTGGCCTTTTCTGGTGTGGAATGTATCTCCGGCAGGCCAACGTTCATGTGTTGTCCCTTTCTTTGGGAGGTTGGGCTCTGTAGGATCAGTTGGGTCTCCCTTTAGTTAGGAGTTTTTCTTTTGCTTTGTGGCTTGGCGTCCGTTGCCATGCCAGATTGTTATTTTTGTTGCTCATCTCAATCCTGTCGAGCCCCATTTGGGCCTGCCATGTGCTTTCCCTTTCCGTAACCCAGTATACTTATTGGGTTCCTTCTTTCATTTTTTGCGGGCTCTAATGTCCCTTTTTTCTTGTGGGCATCCCTGGCTCAATTTAGTTCTGTTTCACCCATGGACTTTTGCTAACTCATTTTGGGCTTCCTTGGCCCAATTGCTCTATATACCTAATCCTTTGGGCTCATAGGTTCCCCATTAGCCTGTTACTCTCCTTATTTTTTATTGCGTTGGGCCTGTTGTGGCCCATTCTTTCTTTTCTTCATATTTCCCATAGGTTTGTTTCTTTTCTCTTTCCGGGCCTATTCAAGCCTGTTTGCTTTTTTCTAGACCCATCTCATAGACCCTTGAACTATTTGTATGATTTTTGTCTGCTGTTTCTTTTGGTCTGCCCGCGATTCTGGGCTCTTTGTCCTACTGGGCTTTGTCGAAAATAAGCCTCAACAATTAGCCCCCTAAGCATATGAAATGCTCTAGCGGTTTATATGCGAATAAAGACTATTCCTGTCTTTTTGTCTTTTTTTTTTTTTCTTCTTCTTCTTTTCCTTCGCGGGCTTTTTCAAACAGTGATCTTCAACTCACGTGTATATTATTCTATTTATTATATATATATATATATATATACACATATTTTTCTTTTCTTTTTTTGCCATGAACAGAGTTGCTTCTTCGAATTTTCCAGTTTGGCAGTTATTTCGAAAAGCAGCGTTGCTTCATTAATTCCATTCCCCATCCGGCGGCTGACCCACCACCCCCCTTCACTTTGATTTTAATGATGGGGGCATTTAAAGGAGTCTCCTTCCTCTTCCCAACCACTTTTTCTCTTTTCCATACAAGTGTCTTTTTAGTTCTCTCTTTTCCACCGTGCTCTTCCTCTCAAACACTCCCCTTCACTTACTCTGATCCGTCATGTCGCCGATGAAAAGCCAAGCTTCCTCACGCCGTAAAGGAAAGGGGGTTGCTTCTGATCCTCCCTCCGCTCACGACGAGGGTGAGGAGGTTGAGTATTCTAAACCAGGTTCCTCCGACGAGGAGGAGGCGCGCCGCCTTTCTGACAACGAGGTTATTCTGCTGATAGATCCTTGGTATGACGTCCATGCCCACTTTCCAAAGGTACCTGGCGATTATATTCCGCCGGCGCTGGGCCGGGTGTGGCTTGCTCTTTGTCGCTGTAGCAGTGAGGCTCCTTGGGCTCCGTTGCCCTCTTCGATTCCTGATATTGTTATTCGCCAGGGTATTTTGCTCCCTGTCCCTATTCACTTTGAGTTTGGGTCAGGCCAAGCCCTAGGTTGGAAAGAATGGGTAGACCGAGAGTTGTCGGATGTAGATTGCATGGGTCTGCTATGGCAGGCCGTTGTTTTGTCTCGTTGCTTGTCAAACTACAGGGACCTTTTCAATCTTCGCCATTTGGTCCGCCGGTGGTGCACTGCCACTCACACTTTCTTTCTCTCTTGCGATGAGATCACTGTGACATTGGAGGATGTGGCGAACCAACTCCTTTTGCCCATTCTTGGTGACGTTGACCCGAGTACCCTAGAACTCTCTCTGGAGGAAGTGGCCGTGGAGGCCGAGTTGAGGAAAAGAATGGCTAAAAATGCCAAGCTATCTCATTGGGTCAATTCTTCTTCCAAGTTTTTCGGCGCTGCCTGCCGTGCGACTTTCATTTCTTTTTGGCTCTGTAAGTTTGTGTTTGGTTCGCGTCCTTATTATGCCGTTAAACCTTTGTTTTTTCGTTTGGCTATTAAGATTGCTGCTGGGGTAAGTTTGCCATTAGCCCCCATGTTTCTGGGGCACTTGTATGTACAGTTGGATATCCTGTGAACTGATGAGGACCAGGCAGGGTCCTACCATATAGTTACCTCCTTCATTCACAGCACTATTCTACAACATCTGTTGTATGAATGCTGCGCAAAACACTTGACTAAGTGCAGACCTGTTCGCTTTGCAAAAGAGAAGTATGTTTCCTGTCCGAGGGTTATTACCGATTTTTGTGGCAGGTTTGAATCTGAGTTTCCTTTGGCTTTTCGTTGGTCTGGTTTGAAGCCTATTTACCACCCTGCTATTGAGTTCTTTGATAAGGGTGTAGGATTTTCTTTGCGAACATATAAACATTTGGGTGCAGGTTACACTAATGGAGATTCTGTTATGGGTCAATTTGCAGATATTGTTGGTACTACTCATCCTTTGGCTGATTTTGATGACAGGGGGATCACCTACTTGGCAGCCACTAATGGTGGGTGGCTGCCTTATCTGGCTGATGAGGGGGTTCGATTTGTGTATTATCCTGCCAACCAAGTAAGAAGGCAATTTGGGTTGGACCAAGATATTCCAGATGATCTCTCTTTTCTTGTAGAATTTCCCACTTCTGCCAGGCCATTTCTGCGGCCTACTGCTTTTGAATTCTAGAGGCAGCACTTTACTGCAGTCAGTGTCCCTAGCTCTTCAAGGGAAGGTATTTGTACTCCTCTTATGCATGAATATTGGCGGGCTGTAATGACATCTTTTGAGCAGGCTTTATTCGGCAGCCACAGTTTTTCTTTGATTCCTCCTGACGGTCTTGGCATGGTTGTTTCTGCCAACCCTCGACTAGTGCTTCCTTCCAGGTCCATGTTAGCATATGTTAACAAACAAGGTCGATCTTCTGTTCTTGAATGGGATGAGGGGGCTAAAGGACGGAATTGGCTTGTGGGTGACTACCCTCCTGGTTGGGATAAGAAAGTGAAAGTCTTGAACCCTCCTACACTGGGCAAAGAAGGTTCTGTCAAACCCAAGTCTGCCAAGAAAAAAGGCGAGGCAATGTCTTCTGGGAGTAATCTGCCACCCATGGGCCACATAGTTCTAAAGGACTCTCCTCCTTTTAAAGCCTGTACTCTTCCTAGCACACGTTCTACCGCCGGCAAGTCCAAGCATACCGTTTCGCAGTCATCCACAAATGCTCCTCCTTCTAGCAGGACACGAGGTAGCAAAAGAAAGACATCTCCCTCTCCTGCCACTGCTACTGAATGGAGAGTATGTTGTCTTTAATTTTCTTTAGTCTTTTCTATACTTGGTTCTGGGTTTTCCTGCAAGTAACACTTGTGCATGTCGACCTTGTCTCTTTTGCAGTCTAAGCACAGAGAGGATGCATCTGCCGCTCATCCTATATTTCTTGACGAGCCAGAACTTGCGGTATTATATATATATATATATATTTTTTTTTTTTGCATTCTTTCGTCACATGCCTTCAATTGTGCATTTTCTTTTTTCTGAGTTATTGTCTAATTGCGGTTTTCTTAGTTACCCTTACCTTCTCTTTTTTTTTTTTTTTTTCTTGCTCTTATCTTGCAGGATCAGCCTGAGCCTCTTTCCATATATCGTCCCATAGTTGAAGGGACTTCTGCTGAGACTCTTGTCCTCTCTACTGAGCTGGTGCCCATGCAGGGCACTCATACTGAAGGGATTAGGGAGGCTACCCCCACTCCTGCCGAGGCACCCACTTCTCAAGAAGGGGCCACTCCTCCTGCTGTTCAGATTGGGGTTGCCTCTCCTGCCGCCCCCTTTATCCTTTCCACCAATGATCCTTTTACAACCCTTTCTCAAGTTGTGAAGGAAGGTTCTTCCTTGGTAGTTACCCCTTCTTCCATCCCCAATTCTGCCATTCGCGGGCCTGCTGTAGACTTGTCTTCTGAGGAGTCTGAGAAGGAGGAGAGTGAGGCTGAGTTAGCGGGTATGTGCTTCTTCCTTCCTCCCTTGTTGTTGTTCTTTTATTTTTATTTTATTTTATTATATATATATATATATATATGCTTATGCCGCTTTCCTTCATTTGATGTACTCACGTTCTTAATTGCAGAGGCTTTCGAAGAACCAGAGGCTGCAGTAACTGCGGAGCTACAGTCATCCACTCCTCCTGCTGCTCCTACCGTGCCTGTTTCTGCCATCCCTGCTTCTGTCTTAGCCACAACACCAGTTTCTGCTTCAGCCGCAAATCCTGCCACTCCTATCTTCACAGTTTCTGGTAAGTTTTCTCACCCCCTCTTATTCTTTTTTTTTTTTTTTTTTTTTTTTGTTTTTACTACTTTCTTGCAAATTTATTACTTTCTTATCATAAATACTCATATTGTGTTTCCCACTTCTCGTTAGGCTTGCCTCCCACCATCTTTTCTCAGTTTGAGGTAGGAGGTAGTTCTGCCGCAGTTTCAGACTCATGAGCGAAGCTGCGAATTTCTTCATTCGTTTTGATCAGCTTGAGACGAATGATCTTGACCTGACAAATTTCTGGGGAGCAGGTTTTCCTTATGCGGACTTTCATGGCTTCCGAGTTCCCAGTGAGTGTGTTTCTCATTTAGAGGGAGTTTACAGTAGCCGCGGTGACTTCATGCAGGGGTTCCGTTTGGGTCGCTCTGCCAGGGAACACTTCCTAAAGATGCTGGGGAGCGTGCTGAATGATATTGAGCACAGCTTTATTGATTCTGTTTCTTTTGAGAGGATTCTGCAGTGGAGAGCTGCGATACAGGAGTTGGTTAGTGTGGGTTTTACTGTGGAGCTGCTTGAGCCTTCTTTATGAGGAAGGTTCAGCCTGCTGTGGATGCCATAGATGCACGGATTGAGACTTTGAAGAAGGAGATAGCGGATGTAGAGGGTCGTCACGAGTGCTTGATTGCTAGTATTGGTGGGCCTGACTATTTTGGAAACTAGTCTTTGCTCTCAGGACTTTACTGATGATGGTAGGCTCCCCTCTTCTTCTTTTTTTTTTTTTTTTTTTTATCCTTGTTTTCTCTCTCCTTTTTTTTTTTTTTAATCTTTGGCCAGCACACTCTATTATGGTCTTCTAGAATACTTATTTAACTATTTTGGCAAGACTGATACAATCTGGGGTTTGTAACTTAATGTGCTACACTTAGTCACCTTTTGCTACCGTTTATGTCATGGAATGTTTTTATAATACTTAGCATACTTTTTCATTGCATAATTCACGAAAGCATATTATAAACTTGTCTTGTGACATGGTCACTTGGAGGAAAGCAAATAACAAAGCAGGAAAGGGAACAAACTAAACTTGGAATTTGTTGAACACAGCATAGAAGGAGGGTAATGACTTGTTCTCAACTTTAAGCATAGTAACGCTTCAGCCATTTCCTATTGATGGGATCCATCAAATTCTTGCCATCTATCTGAGTCAGTTGGTAGTATCCATTTGGGTAGCCTTCTCTCACCACGAGGGGTCCCTCCCATTTTGGTGCAAACTTGGATGGTCCTGCCATACCCCTTCTCACATAGTCCGTCACTTTTAACACGAGTTGCCCTTCCGCAAACACTTTTTCTTTAATGATCCTGCCATAGGCTTTTGCCATTTTTTGCCTGTATCTGCAGCACATTCCTGGGCTTCTTCTCTTTTTTCGTCCAGCCCTTCTAAATCTTCACATCTTTTTGCCGCAAAGGCTTCCTCTTCTTCCTTCCCCTGTATCTGCATGACTCTTAGCAATGGGATCATTACTTCTGCAGGGCTCACAACTTTTGTTTCGTATACTAGAGAAAAAGGTGTAAATCTTGTGGCAGACTTTGGTGATTTTCGGTAGGCCCAAAGGGTGTCTAGCAGGTGCATTGCCCATCCCCCCGTATACTCTTGACTCATTTTACTGATGATCTTTATGAGAACTTTGTTGGTTGCCTCTGCTTGCCCATTCCTTAGGGATAGTATGGTGACGAACGGTGATGCTTAATTTGGTAAAACTCCAACATCTTTCTTACTTCACTATTGACAAATGGCGTACCATTGTCACTGATGATTCTGTGGGGGCACCCCAAACCTTATAATTATATTTTCCTTGATAAAGTTTGTCACTGCCCCTCCTGTGGCCTTGCGAAGTGGTATTGCCTCTGCCCATTTGGTGAAGTATTCAGTGGCTACCAAAATCCATATCTATCCACGAGATGGAGGGTTGATTGGTCCCACCAAGTCCAGCCCCCAAGTGTGGAAGGGTCATGGAGTAATCATACTATGCAAACTTTGTGGGTGGGTATGGATGAGATTAGCCTGTACTTGACAGCTATGGCATTTTTTTTACAAATTCTGCTGCATCCTTCTTCATAGTAGGCCAGTAATATCCCATTTGCAGCAGACATCTGTATAACTTCTTTTTCCCTTGGTGTTCCCCACATTCCCTTGAGTGCACTTCTCTTATTATTTCCTTTGCTTCCTTGGGGCCCAAACATCTTAATGGGTCCCTATCATATCCTGTCTTGAAAAGGACTTCCTCATGCAGGAAATAACGTGTTGCCAATCTTTTGAGTTTATAACTCTCGGAATGCTTCTGTGGCAGGATGCCTTTTGTTAGGTACAGTTTGAATGGGCTTCTCCAGTCTTCACTAGTCAATACAATATAACTTTCTCCCCTGTGTGCTGCGAGTTGGCAGGTCCCACGTTAGGTTTGAATCTGGTCTGCATCTTTGCCCATACTTGGCCAATAAAAGCCTATTCTTTGGAGTCTGCGGTAGAGGCTAATTTCTCCGTAGGATCCACATGTCCTGTCGTGTACTTCTTTTAACTTTCTCTGGGCCTCTTCTTGCCCCACACACCTGGACAAGACCCCTCTTGGCATCCTGCCTTGTCTTCCTCATGATACAAGACTACTCCCACCCCTCCGGACTGGGTGGTAGAAGACCCATCAAATTTCATTATCCACTGTTCTCTTCTTTCTTCTGCTATGGCTACTTCTCCTGGAACTTCATCATCCAGCAGGAATTCTTTTTCTCCTGAAAACTGTGCCAACAAATCTACTATTGCTTGACTTTTCACTGCCCTGGGTGTCCCCATTCTCAAGTCGTACTGTGATAACTGTAACAACCATTGGGATAGTCTGCCAGAAAGGATTGGTTGTTGCAACAAAGTTTTGATAGCTTGGGACTTGGTCATCAGCCATACCTCATAAGCTAAGAAGTAATGGCGCAACCTTTGGGAGGCATACACAATAGCCAGGCACGCCCTTTCTGCTCTTGGATAGTGAGTTTCCGCATCTTTTAGAGCGCGGCTGATGTAGTATACTGGCTATTCCACGCTGATTTCATCTTCCTGGGCGATCAACGCCCCTACGGCATATGAACTAGTGGCCAGATAGAGTAGCAATGGCTTTTTGTGGACTGGGGCTTGCACGGTGGGGAGGTTCATCATGATCTGCTGTAGCCTTTTGAAGGCCGCCTGTTGTGCTTCCCTCCAGTCAAAACTTTCCCCTTTCTTGAGTAGTCTGGCGAAAGCGGAAGTGATCGATGCCAATCTAGGAATAAATCTTCGAATATATGAGACTTTTCCTAAGAAACTCTTCAATTCTTTCACTGTGGTTGATGGCTTCATAGTTGCTATGGCTGTGGCCTTGGCAGGATCCACATTTATTCCCCCGCTATGGACTAAGAAGCCCAAAATTTTTCCTAAGGACACCCCAGATGCACACTTGAGGGGATTCATTCTCAACTTGAAGGCTCTGCACCTCTCAAACACCTGCTTCAACGTGTAGAAGTGTTCCTCTCTTTTCCTTGACTTCACCACTATGTCATCCACATAGTCTTCCAATTCCTTATGCTTCATGTCATGAAATATGGTTGTCATTGTCCGTTGGTAAGTTGCACCCGCATTTTTCAATTCGAATGGCATTACTGTATAGTAAAAATTACCTATGGGTGTTCTGAAGGCAGTTTTCTCCGCATCCCTTGGTGCTATCCTGATTTGATTATACCCGCTGAATCCATCCATGAACGAGAACATAGCACTTCCTGCCACAGAGTCTATCAACAAGTCCATGTTTGGCAATGAGAACTCATCCTTTGGGCAGACCCTGTTGAGATTTCTGAAGTCCACACAACACCTTATCTGCCCGTTCTTCTTCTTTACTGGCACTATATTGGATAGCCAGCGCGGGTGTTGGCAGGCTGGGTTACTGGCTTAGCTCCTGGATCAATGTTCAGTGTGTGCACTACTAGTCCTGGATCAAGTCCTAGCATTTCACTGTAGTCCCATGCGAAAACATCCTTGAATTCTTTTAACAATTGTACCAACTCTGACTTTTCCCTTTTCGTCAAACTTGAACTAACTAAAATAGGTCTTGGTTCCTATGAGTCAGACCCCAGGTTGACCTCCTCCAATTCTTCTTCTGCCATAACCTGAGGGTCCTTTTCTGCCATAGTTTCTTCATGACTTTCTTCACTATCTTTCTCTTCTGAACTACCTTGAATTGCGCAACACACCAGACTCTTGTGTTGCCACTCTCGCCTGGGGCCCGCTTGTGTCTCACTCGTGGGCCCCGCGCACCTTCATAACTTGTAAATAATTCTGCCATCAGGACCTCGGATTCTAACGCATTGCGGTGCGTCTTCTGTTCTTGTAGCGGGTGTTGTCTTTCTTTTCTTCTTTTGAGCTAATAACTCCCTCAAATCGGGCTTTGGATCACTCTGAATGTCTTCCCACCTAGGTACAAAAGTACCAAGTGGCCTTGCTAATGAACTTTCTCCGGACGGTACCCATTGGTCATAGAACATAGTCTCCACGAAATGGGCTTCCGCTTGCTTAAACGGTGACTGGTTTGCCATTATGCGTATCATCTTACCATTTAACCTTCCTTTTACACACTGGTGATAGGCGGATGGGACTAACTGGTGCTTGTGCAGCCAGGGTCTCCCTAGTAGCACATGGTATGAGGCTTCTGTCTTTATTACATGGAATCGAGCCAGGGAAGCTATAGGGCCTACTTTTAACCATAGTTGAATGTATCCTGTGGTATACTCTCCCCTTCCGCCAAAGCCTGTTACCTCCATTGGGCACCCCTGGATTTTTCTTTTCGAAATTCCCGTTGCTTGCAAAGTGCTTAATGGGATAAGATTCACAGAGGCGACTGTGTCCACCAAGGCTCTCTTTACGGGGATTTGATTTATAGATGCTGCTAAGTAAAGTGGCCTCCTGTGATCCGGATATCCCACTTCCATGTCCTCATTGCTGAAGGTGATTTCACTTGATTCTTGTAAGAGGGCCCTGTCCCCTGTACTTTCTGTGGTTAAACACTTTACCCCTGTTCCTAAGGCGATACTTACCAAAGCCTCTGTGGCTACCTTTCGTTCTCCCATAGTGAACCCCAGTTGGTCAAACAAATTCTTGAACTTGGTGCTTTGCTGTAAAGTGGTGATAGCCGTGGTAGGCAGAGCTAGGTTCTCCTCTTCATCCCCTCCTGGGTCTGCATAGATTACGACCGCTGCCATACCTTTCCCTTTATGGTTTGGGAGTGGGTTTCTTTAGACTTCTGACTGGGACAACTCCAGGGTCCCTTCTTTGATTCTATGGTGTATCAGCCTGCGAAGCGCCCAACTTTCTGCGATAGGATGTTGTACATAGTAATGCAAGCGGCAGAAGCATGGGTCCTTTCGTTCTTCCTTCGTGGGCTCTTTCGAGACCTGATTGGGTTTAAAGACCCCATCTACTATCCATTTATCCAGCAGTACGTCTAGTTCCTTTAGAGTGTACGGTATGGGTGGGGGAGTATCATATTCCTTCCCCTTTGTCTTCCTTCTTCGCTCGCCAGTAGTCACCGTCGTCACTTGTGGAGCATTTCTTTTGTCAGTGCTTGGCTTCACTGACTGGGCTGTCCTCCTGGCCTTTTGTAACAACTGTGCGAACTGGGAGATGTCTAGATTTTCCAAGACTGCTCTGTATTTCCGTATCATGTTAGTCATACACATTTCTACCAAAGTCCTTTCTTCACAATGGTCATAGCAGTCAAGCGCTATGTCCCTGAATCTTTTTATGCATTCCATCAAATCTTCGCCGCTTCTTTGCTTGGTTGCTTGCAAGGTTGCAAGTGTGATTGTTTCCTCTCTATGAAAGTACTTAGTACAAAACAAATCCACCATGTCGTCCCAAGTCGGGATGGATCCTGGTTTTAGGCCAATGTACCAGGTATACGCTCGGTTGCATAGTGATTTAGAAAATTCCCGCAGACACAAGTCCTCGTCTGCCGCGTAGGGGCCAAGGGTATCTATGAACTTGCTTACGTGCTCAACAGCACTTCCTCCCCAGCCATCGTACTGGGCAAAAGCCCGTGGCTCGTACCTTTCAGGGTATGGCTTGTTGAGCACCTTTAATGGATAAGGGGGTCTGCATGCATAAAACCTTTCTTTAGGCGCTCTAGCCCTCTCCTGCTCGAGGAGAGTTGCTACTTCTACCGTGGTGATGAAGAGTTGCTCTGTATTTTGAGGGACCAGCGTTTCCTCCCTGTCTGTCGCATGATCTGAGACATGTTGGCTTCCCTTCTCTTTCGTCTTTTCTGCCTTCAGCTGACGGATTTCTTCCATCATTTGTTGCTGGGAGTGTTGTAATGATTGTAACATTTCAACGAAAGTATTGGTGTTGTCTGTGGGGTCCCTTGGCGGTGGCTGGGGACCATCCCCCATTCCATTAGCACCTTCTGTTTGATTAATCTACTGTTGGCTAGGTGTAGTTGGTCTAAACTCTGCTTGTGATGGCACGGCGCTCATGTTTCGCGTCGTTCTAGACTTTGGTGGCATTATTTGCGAGGGATCTTGTGTTTTGTCCCTGCCTTCTTTCCCAACTCCCCAGTGAAGTCGCCAATTGTAAAGAGGTGGGTTTGGATTGAGATGTTGGGCAAATTCTTGCCGCACTAAGCCCGAGTTGTTTCTGGGTGAGGAGTTGGGACCGGCCCAATTGGAGCACACCTTGGCCCGGCTTGTGCGCAATCTTCACTACATCTGCCAAAGTCTATTTAAGAGCTCACAGCAGGTAGAGTCATTGTCAACAGTTTATGGCAGGCAGACGTAATAGAGAAAACGTAAAGAAAATACATTCACTATTTCTTCCGCAGTAAACAAGATAAATAACTTGAAAGGCCTGACTTTTAAAGAATAATACTTAAACAAAGAATTAGAGCGGGATTAGTCAAAAAAAGGACGAGTCTGCCACACTAAGTATAGCCACAGGACTCTAACCAAGGCAGGGGAAACCACTCCCTCAACGCAAGTAACTTCAATTAATGAAATTAATTGCTTTGAGAGACCAGCCCCAAATGGTATGTGCCCAAGTATAAGTTGTATTTCCTTTCGAGGACAAGGCTATTGAGGGAGAGAGGGGGTTAAACCCATTTAGGTGCATGCCTGCCATAAACACTCTGTTTTCTTTCTTAAAATTCTTTTCTCTCTGTTTTTGATAACTCTCCTCTGCCTTTTTTTTTCACACAGCCATGGGTCCCTTATATAGGGTCTGCCATGGCCGATTTTACTGTTTTAGCCTTTTTATGGCCCTATTCTGATATGGTAGCTTTTTGCCGATCACTTACCGAGTCAATGGTTCAGACTACCACCATTGACCTGTGGCTTTCAAACAACGAAGGTTCCTTCTTTACTTCGTCTAGTGTGTCTCCTCTCTCTCTCGGTTTCTCATGGCATGCACCTAGTGGTTCTTACCCACCCTTGCGTCTTTTGGGTGGCATGTCATCCCAGCAGGACTGTGCCCACTAAAAGAGTCTGGGCTAGAAACACAAAATGGGTTTCCACTCCTCTCCCCACTGCCAGACCGTGCCCTCACCCATGACGTCACCCTTTCCCATAGTGGTTGGGTATAGGCTGGTGACGCCTGGGTCGTACGCATACGTTACCTTATTGATGTTTCATTTGTTTGCCGAGGTCTGAGACTGGGTGCACATATCCTGCCGTGCGCTTTTTTGGCCTTTTCTGATGTGGAATGTATCTCTGGCAGGCCAACGTTCATGTGTTGTCCCTTTCTTTGGGAGGTTGGGCTCTGTAGGATTAGTTGGGTCTTCCTTTAGTTAGGAGTTTTTCTTTTGCTTTGTGGCTTGGCGTCCGTTGCCATGCCAGATTGTTATTTTTGCTGCTCATCTCAATCTTGCCGAGCCCTCTTTGGGCCTGCCATGTGCTTTCCCTCTCCGTAACCCAGTATACTTACTGGGTTCCTTCTTTCATTTTTTGTGGGCTCCAATGTCCCTTTTTTCTTGCGGGCATCCCTGGCTCATTTTAGTTCTGTTTCACCCATGGACTTTTGCTAACTCATTTTAGGCTTCCTTGGCCCAATTGCTTTATATACCTCATCCTTTGGGCTCATGGGTTCCCCATTAGCTCGTTACTCTCCTTGTTTTTTATTGCGTTGGGTCTGCTGTGGCCCATTCTTTCTTTTCTTCATATTTTCCATAGGTTTGTTTCTTTTCTCTTTCCGGTCCTATTCAAGCCCGTTTGCTTTTTTCTAAACCCATCTCATGGACCCTTGAACCATTCGTATGATTTTTGTCTGCTGTTTCTTTTGGTCTGCCGCGATTCTGGGCCTTTGTCCTACTGGGCTTTGTCGAAAATAAGCCTCAACACACATCTAAGTCCAAGGTTGCTCAGATTGATTATACTATTACTGAGCCTCCATCCTATAAGATTGCTACTCAGTATCAGCAGTGGTGTATTGCTATGGATGAAGAATTTGATGCTCTCACTAGACAAGGCACTTGGGTTTTAGTGCCTCCTTCACCAACTCAGAATGTTGTGGGTTGTAAATGAGTCTTTAAATTGAAACACAACAGTGATGACAACATCAACAGATACAAGGCTAGACTTGTGGCTAAGGGATTTCATCAATAGTATGGTATTGACTTTGATGAAACCTTTAGTCCTGTAATCAAACCTTCCACTGTCAAAATTATCTTATCTCTTGCTGTTCAATTCAATTGGCCCCTCAGGCAATTGGATGTTCGAAATGCTTTTCTTCATGTTGTCTTGAAAGAAGAGGTTTATATGGTTCAGCCACAGAGGTATGTGGATCCAGTTTTCCCTAATCATGTATGTCATCTAAAGAAATCACTCCATGGTCTCAAACAAGCACCAAGGGCTTAATTTGAGAGGTTTTCTTCTCATCTTCTTCATTTGGAGTTTCAGGCTTCTTTGGTAGATTCCTCTCTTTTCATCTTGAGGCATGGGAAGTTCTTAGTTTATCTGTTGGTCTGTGTTGATGACATAGTGCTTACTGGCAATAGTCCTTCTTTCTTGCAGTCTCTAATTCTTCAACTGAGTTTTGAATTTGAGCTTAAAAACCTTGGTAATTTGCACTATTTTCTTGGGTTGCAAATTACTAGAACAACTAGTGGTCTTTTCCTCAATTAATCCAAGTATGCACATGACTTACTTCAGAAACACAATATGCTCTCTGCTAAGCCTACTAAGACTCCTTGTGGCCCCAATCTTAGATTGATTCCCGCCACAGGGTCCTTGCTAGCTAATCCTCATCAATATCGTAGCATTGTTGGTTCCCTTCACTATTTGACATTTACCAGACCATACCTTAGTTTTGTTGTGCATCAAGTCTACCAGTTCATGTTTGATCCATGTGAAGCTCATTTAGTTGCAGCTAAGCGTATTTTGAGGTATGTGAGTGGCACCCCCAACTTGAGGATTTTCTTCTAACCTGGTCTTTTATCACTTCTGCCTTCTTGGATTTAGGTTGGGCTGGTGATCCTTTTGATCGTCGCTCTACTACTGGGTTTTTGGTGTATCTTGGTTTAAACCCCATCACTTGGAGTGCTAAGAAACAGGACATTGTTTCTAGATCTTCCACAGAGTTTGAGTATCGTACTCTTGCCACCATTGCCGCGGAGTTGTGTTGGATTTGTCAAGTTTTGAAGGATCTTGGCATCTTTCTCTCATTTGCTCCCAAGCTCTGGTGTGACAATGTCTCTACTCTTGCCATGCCTTTAATCCTGTCTTCCATGCTCGCACCTAGCATGCTGAAGTGGATTACCATTTTGTGCACGAGAGGGTACTTCGCAAGGATCTTTAAATTCGTTATATAGCTACTGGTGACCAGCTTGCTGACATCTTCATGAAGAGTCTCTCTTCCTCTCGTTTCCTCTTTTTACATTCCAAAACCATGGTATGTCTTGACCCCTTAGTTTTGAGGGGGGATGAAAATAGAATCACAGAGGTTGAAGAAACAAAGCAAAGCTAATGGCTATATTTGCAACGGCTATATTGTTGAGAGTCAAACGGCGGCGTTTTATTTAATGTGACACAGGGTCTTTTTAGTCTTATCCACGCGTGTCACATTATGCTTGAACTAGGTGACGTCGTTTGACTCAGACTCTCTTCCTCCATAAGATTCTGGGCTTCCTACCTCGTGTTTTGTTATGGCATTAGTCTAGATATTTATTTATGGTGTACAGATGTAAATTTCAGTTAGTCTGTTTAGGAGTTTGTTAGATTGGAATCTTCTAGAGAAGTTACCAATCATGTAATGTATAAATAGAGAGTGTGAGTGTTGTAATCATTTTATGCAATCTTGAATAGAAGTTTCCTTTTGATTCTTCATCTTTTCTCTCTCTATTTTCCACAATTTGCCATTGTTAAACCTTCAAGATTGCTCTTCTTCCAGTTATGATGTAAAGCAGCACTAACTTGGGCTTAAAAATACACACACAAAACAGACAAAAAAATCAAATAATTTGTACGAAGTATTAAATTTAAAACACTACAAATAGAAGCATTTTCTAATTATTCCACTAAATTGAATTTAAATGAATCTCAAAATATAAGGGTTTTGACTTTGGAACCAAAAAAAAAAGAGAGATATTTTTGATTGAAGGGTCATTCTCCTGTACCCCCTCTTTTTTTTTAGGGGGTATGGTACCCACATAATTTTTAGCCATTAGATTTACTTATTTTAATCTTAGCCGTTTATGTAATTTTAATGGGATATCAGTTACCGGCTAGTCAGGTTAACATATAAAACCGAAATAGGAAAAAAAAAAACATTCGGTTCTGGTTCTGCTTCTTCTTCTCTCGCATCTTATCCGATTTGACTGAAGTAGGTTCTTCTCTCCAACTTTCATTGCTGATGTTCTTAGGTAAATCACTGAATCTATTTTTTGGCATCCTGTGTCATTACAATCTAGATTCTCTAAATTTCTTATAGCATTCATTTAGAGATTTTGATTCTTAACCCTTTTCCTCAATATTTGTTGAAGTTAGGGAAAAACCCTAGTGATCTGTTTGCATGCCGTGGATTCTGTCTCTTCCATCAATTGTAGATCTGAATCACAAAATATTGATAGGATTGTCTAGGTTTATTTGTGCCTTTGTGGGTTTCATTTGATTTGTTTATGATTTTTCTATTGATTTTGTTTGATTTGTTTATGATTTTTTGGGGTTTCTTTTGATTTTTTTTTTTCCTGATTCGTCTGTGAGTTTTGTTTGATTTGTTTCTGATTTTTTGTGGGTTTGTATCTACTAGTAAGGATCAGAACTGCGCTGGTTTAGTTTTGTTAAGAATTTGTTGATTTATAATACAAGTATTGGCATAAATAAATGATTTAGAATGGGAAAACACAATGGAAAGTGGAAACTATACAAAGTTCAAAAATGGGGACAAATTATAACTCAAAAGACAAGAAAACAATGTCAAATTCTCATCCTTGAATAATGGAGGTGGGATGGATGGTGGAACCATCCTTCCTCTTCCATTGAATATAAAAAGAAGAAGAATATAGATAAAGATGTGGTATAGTTTCTTCCAAAGGGGCACAATGTAGAAGGTTTAGGCCGATGCACAGGGATCTAAATCACCCACGGAAGAAGCCACATTGCTAGGGAAAGAATTAAAACTATTAAAACTTAATCTTCTGTTAGCCCGTTTCAGCTTGCCATTTAGTAGCATCTTTTTCTATTACTCTTATGGATGTTGGAGTAATTTAAAAACTGCAACTTGAGACCAAAATTCTTTAATTGTCAATATGCCAAAACTCGTGTCTTTCAATCCTGAAATCCACAAGAAACAAAATATAGAAGGATATGAGACAATTATCTTTCTATCATTTTTATATGAATTAGCAATAACTTTGGACTTATAAATGATAACCTATATACATTGGGATTCCAACAACATCTTTGTCCTTTTAAGTGAAATATTATACTGGCATTTTGCTTTAGAGACTGAGTACTAGTGAAACAAAGGCAATTTGATTAACAGAGATCAAAAGAGTTGTTTTTGTCCTAACTCAAAACTATTGAAATCCAGAACCAGCTATTAGATGTACTGCCAGAGATCTTGCTAAAAAATCATTTCATTGAAATATGTCTTCATATTTCCTTCATATTTCTAGAAAAGAAACAGTGGATAAAGGGACTACATAGGCATCTAAAACAACAAAACAAGGACTCAAGCAACACTAAAACCACATCACATAGAACTTTACAATTCACCTTAATTTCTTAATATATATTTCAAAATTCAGATGGACTAACATATATATTCTCAAACATCTGTATCATACGAACTTTGATTTCCAGATCTAGTGAGTGCAAAAAATGAAAATTTTCAACTATATAATATTAAGAAGTCTGATAAATGGAAAGTACCTCTGTGGGAAAAAAGAAAAAAAAATGAAGCTTGTCTCTAATGCTCTAGTAATTAGTGGAGACCAATTTCAAATTCTGAAGGAATAAGGAAATGTCACCTTCTATTTGTACTGAACAGTCCATCTTTTTCTTGGTTCTGAAAAACCTCTACAGGATAATATTGTTATGAGAAAGCATTGGTGTTCAGTTCTTCCTTGCCAAATTATTTCCCTATGCAACAATATTTTCTTCTAGGGGCACTCCAGATTTCCTAGAAATAACAGATATCAAAAATAAGAAATTAGAATAAAACAAGGAACTTGGTTTCAATAATTGAGTTTAGGGACTGATAGTGTAGTTTCGTCGTCTTTATAACTATATGCTTTTTCCTTGACTGCTATCTATTTGTTATATTTTTTTGTTACCATCAAGTATTCAACTTAGCACATAGAAAATTCCAATTTAATGATTTTTTTTTTTTATAGATGTCAAACAAATTATGGATTATAACTTTATGCCTTTATGGTAAGTTAAGCAACCCTGTGAATTCAAGACTAATCAAAGATGAAAGGAAATTCATGTTATGTAAGTGCAAAACCACTTTCTATACAAAGCTCTTATAATGTCCCAACTTTTGATATCCATCATAATGGAATATTTGTGCAGGACAACTTTTGATATCCATTATGAAGCAGGTTCTTGTGGCTCCTTCCTTGCAAAATTCTTTTTTTAAAATTGGTGCACTTATACATGTATGCCTAATAAATTTATGTTTGTTTCTTTTTTCTATTTTAGAAGAGAGAATTATATTAAGATTTGGTTCTGTTGTTGTGGAATAATTTTTAATTACACGTCTCATTATTTTGTAGG
Source organism: Quercus suber (assembly GCF_002906115.3). Lineage (NCBI taxonomy): Eukaryota > Viridiplantae > Streptophyta > Magnoliopsida > Fagales > Fagaceae > Quercus > Quercus suber. The sequence continues at coordinate 2,537,961 of NW_027069475.1, forward strand.
AGGACTTGTTGGAACTTTTTTGATACAAGTTGGCAGCAGAGCTGGTGCTGTCAAAGGATAATAAACAACAATGTTTTAAATTATTTAAAGCACTAAAAAATAGAGCTATTGGATTTATTTTTTTTCAGCCTCTCAAATGACAATGCTTTGTATAAGTGTGAATGTGAATCTTTATCTATTAGCAAACAAGAGCACTGTATACATCATCTAGATAATACACAACCTTCAATTTTGAGTTTTGACACTTGTAGTTTGTACTGAGATAAAAGTGTAGGTGCGATAACCTTCTCTGTTTGTGGTATCAACCACAATGAATTTTTGTTCGTTTATTATTTCTTCATGAATCATATTGAATCAACAACAATGTTTTAAATTATTTCAAAGGATAATAAACAACAATGTTTTAAATTATTTAAAGCACTAAAAAATAGAGCTATTGGATTTATTTATTTTTTAGCCTCTCAAATGACAATGCTTTGTATAAGTGTGAATGTGAATCTTTATCTATTAGCAAACAAGAGCACTGTATACATCATCTAGATAATACACAACCTTCAATTTTGAGTTTTGACATTTGTAGTTCGTACTAAGATAAAAGTGTAGGTGTGATAACCTTGTCTGTTTGTGCTATCAACCACAATGAATTTTTGTTCGTTTATTATTTCTTCATGAATCATATTGAATCAACAACAATGTTTTAAATTATTTAAAGCACTAAAAAATAGAGCTATTGGATTTTTTTTTTTTTCAGCCTCTCAAATGACAATGCTTTGTATAAGTGTGAATGTGAGTCTTTATCTATTAGCAAACAAGAGCACTGTATACATCATCTAGATAATACACAACCTTCAATTTTGAGTTTTGACATTTGTAGTTTGTACTAAGATAAAAGTGTAGGTGCGATAACCTTCTCTATCTATGGTATCAATCACAATGAATTTTTGTTCGTTTATTATTTCTTCATGAATCATATTGAATCATCTTCTATATTCTTTTGATTTGATTTCTCACGTTTGCTTAAGGATATTTTTTTGGAATAGAATGATAAAATATTCTTTGACCCATTTGCCCTTTAATTTCATTATCAAATAAAAAAATAATCTAAAGCATTTCTCTAACTTTGAGACAACAATGATGATATTTTGGAACTCATAGGACATTATTATCAAGTGTTTCACTAAAATTGATGGACAATGACAATTTGAGCCATCCATTTGAAAGAGTTACTTGGAGAGGTAAAGATAGTGAGAGAGATTGAGACTCTTTCTACAAGCCAATATCTTTTTATTATAATATGAAATTGAAATTTTCAAAATATTTTAAAATATCTCAAATGCAAAGGGTGAGAGAGATTCTAAGACTCACTAAGAGAGAGAGAGAGAGAGAGAGAGAGAGAGAGAGAGAGAGAGAGAGAGAGAGAGAGAGAGAGAGAGAGAGAGAGAGAAGTAGCTCGAGATGAAATGCAGTCTATCTTAAAGCTTGGACAAAAAAATTTAATTCCAGTGGTCCTTTAATGACAAAGTAATGGCCATTTTATGGGCAACATAGTTAGCCAAGATAAGGGAATTCAAGAACTTCATAGTGAAAGAGGATGCCAAATCATGCTTTCATACAATCAATGGAGCTTCAGATTAAATGTTATGGTCAATCTCAACACTATGTAATGATGCAAGGGTTATCAATAGAAAATTGTATTGGTTTCGTATATTAGTTCCAAAAATTGTGTCAAATCTATAGCATTTTCTGTAAACATTTGAGAATGAAACCACCAAATTTAAGAAAAAAAATTAAAGGAACCATTATATGTGACAGAAGAACTGTCAAATTTGATATTGGAATTGCACAATGTGATAATGGAATCATTAAATTTGAGAAACAAATAAAGGAACCACTAAATGTAACAAAAGAACTGTCAAATGTGATGTTGGAACTGCATAATGTGAGGATGGAATTGTCAAATGTGAAAAAAAAAAGTAACTACCGAATGTGACAAAAGAATTATCACAGATGATGTTGGAACTACACAATGTGAGGATGAAACTGTCAAATGTGAGAAACAAGTAAGGGAACTACCCAATGTGACAAAAGAACTGTCACATGTGACAAAAATAGAGCAGATGTGATGTTGGTACTGCTTAATATGACAATGGAACCATTAAATTTGAGGAAAAATAAATAAATAAAGGAACCACTATATGTGATAAAAGAACTGTCAAATGTGATATTGGAATTGCATAATGTGATAATGGAATCGTCAAATGTGAGAAAAAAATAAGGGAACCATCAAATGTGACAAAAGAATTGTCAAATATGATGTTGGAATTGCACAATGTGATAATGGAACCGTAAAATGTGAGAAAAAAAGTAAGGAAACCACCAAATGTGAAAAAAGAACTGTCACATATGATGTTGGAACTGCACAATGTGAGGATGAAATTGTCGAATGTGAGAAAAAAGTAAGGGAACCACCAAATGTGAGAAAAGAACTGTCACATGTGATGTTGGAACTGCACAATATGAACATGAAACCGTCAAATGTGAGAAAAAAGTAAGGGAACTACTAAATGTGACAAAAAAACTGTTACATGTGATGTTGAAATTGCACAATATGACGATGGAACCGTCAAATGTAAGAAAAAAAAAAGGAAATCACCGAATATGACAAAAAAAACTGTCACATGTGACAAAAATAGAGTAGATGTGATGTTAGTACTGCTTAATATGACAATGGAACCATCAAATTTGAAAAATAAAATGACCGACTATATATGAGAAAAGAACTGTCACAAGTGAGGATGAAATTGTCAAATGTGAGAAAAAAGTAAGGGAACCATCAAATGTGAGAAAAGAACTATCACATGTGATGTTACAATTGTACAATGTGAGGATGAAATCGTCAAATGTGAGAAAAAAAATAAGGGAACCACTAAATGTGACAAAAGAACTGTTACATGTGATGTTGGATCTGCACAACGTGACAATAGAACCGTCAAATGTGAGGAAAAAAAATAAGGAAACCACCGAATGTAACAAAAGAACTGTCACATGTGATGTTGGAACTGCACAATGTGACGATGGAACAATCAAATGTGAGAAAAAGTAAGGGAACCACCAAATGTGAGAAAAGAATTGTCATATGTGATGTTGGAACTATACAATGTGAAGATAGAACTGTCAAATGTAAGAAAAAGTAAGGGAACCACTAAATGTGACAAAAAAATGGTCACATGTGATGTTGGAATTGCATAATGTGACGATGGAACCGTCAAATGTAAGAAAAAAAAAAAAAAAGAACCACCAAATGTGACAAAAGAACTGTCATATATAATGTTGAAACTGCACAATGTGAGAATGAAACTGTCAAATATGAGAAAAAAGTAAGAGAACTATCAAATGTGAGAAAAGAACTGTCAAATGTGATATTGGAACTGCACAATGTGACGATGAAACCGTCAAATGTGAGAAAAGAAAATAAGAGAATCACCAAATGTGACAAAAGAACTGTCACATGTAATGTTGGAACTGTACAATGTGAGAATGGAACCGTCAAATATGAGAAAAAAGTAACCTAGTATAACAGGTTACCTACTGGTGGATATTGTAGCTCCCTTTTTTTGGGGGTGTCGTAGAATTTTCCTTGATTGAATAAGAGAGAAATATATATGACCGTACACTTGATTCTAAAAAAATAAATGACCGTACAATTTTGACTTTACATGAAAATCAACGCCTCTCTGCTTGGTCAACTAAGATACATGAAGGCCAAGATTCTAAAAAAAAGAAAAAAAAAAGAAAAGAAACTTGAAGGTCATCAATTTGGGTTGAATTTTCTTAATTAGTCCGGCCCACAACTCTTTTAATGCTCGTGAAGTTGTATAATCATTTTGAATACAACTTATTAAATTACGCATTATGTTACGTCAACAAATGATGTGCAAGTCCTCGTCTTCAAAGCTTGTAATTCAAAGTTTTTATTAACTAGTTGTTTGGATTTAGATGCACTGGATCTATTACAATGATGATATGTGGTCAAAAATAAATACTTTTTTTTTTGTGTGTGATGAATTTATTGCAATTGGACACTAAATTTAAACTTTTGTTTTTCTTTTTTTAATTTTTTATAAATACGATAGAATTCCAAGACGCTAAACCCAAAATTTTCTATTTAATTTTTTATATTTATAAATATAATAAAATTTCAACTTATAATAATTATTCTTTTTATCAAGTTAATACACTAATAAATTTTTAGAATAGACGAAACTTGAATATCAAATTTTTTATTCGACGACAAAAGTCTTTATCAAGTTTAGCTAACCATAATATGATATTTTGTAAAACCTTTTTCTTTGGTCGAAGAAACCAATGATTTTTTTCTCTTGTAAGCTTGGGGTTACTTAGAAAAAGAGGAAGTAAACTTGGGGCTATTTTAGATTCCATGCTCTTTACGTTGAAGTACATGTGAGTAGAGGCTTTTATAGTCCTTTAACATGATGTCAGATATTTATGTCTTGAATCCCAAATTCGAACATATATAGTAATATAAAATGGACAAAACTTAGTTACAGTATGTGCTGTTTCTTAATTTTTTTTTTTAATATTCAATCATGTAGACATATATACACTTCCATTCCATGAGGAAAAATCCACATGGCAGAATCTATCTAAGTCTTTCCCATATTAAATATAGCTAAATTACATATACAATCCTCAACTTTTGATTAAAAAAAAAAAAAATTTGTACTTATACTTAAAGATTTTTTCACTTTTAACGCCTATGCTTTTGAAATTATCTTAAAAAATCTTCTCATATCGGCATTTAATGGATGTAAAAGTTCAATATGGCAGATGAAATTTATGTCTCGTCATAAGTTTCACCTCATCAAAGTGATTTTAATTTCATAAATTTTATTTGTGATGTTAGCAATTTTCATATATTAAATGATGGTAAAGACATTTTTGTATATTTAAATTATAATAATAAGAAGAACGATTTCAAAGCAAATGTTAAAGGTGGAAGGTCAAATATTCCATTTAACCAAGTAATATATATATATATATATACATACATATAATTTTTTATATTTGTGGACAATCTCATAACACTTGTGTAAGTAATTTGAATAATCAAGCAATAATTAAGATTTATACAATATTATTTACTCAACTGAAATTGGACTATTTGAAAACAGTAATATCTGTTGTGAGGGGAAAAGGGCCCAATCCAACATAATGAGCCGAGAGTCCATATGAGAGTTATTGTGCGACCGAGAAGAAGGAGATGGTAAGGGCAAGGCTCATTTGGAAGGGGGACCCTCAGAGGGAAGAATGATTACAATCCGAAGAGGTCATCTTCTATCCGAAGAGGTTATATTCCTCTAACGAGAATAGTATAGGTCAATTGAACGTATAAGAGGTCAAAATGATTTTCCGAGGACTCCTCTTGATCAAGATAAGCTCTGAGTACACTGGGAGACGATAAAGATGAAGAAATATCTAAGGAGAAAGCTGCTACTACCGTATTTAATGTTCTGCAGCAACTTTTCTGGCTGCATTTATGTGGAGAAGACCCCTGAATAGTGTATCCTCACCTACCGCCACTCACACAGAGCTGAAGAAGATGCTTGACGTGACACATACTCAAGTAGATTCACGGATGAAGTACAAGTGGACAATGGAGATGAAGAGCAAGGAGGTTATATAAAGGAAAGAAGCTCCTAACGTAGAAAGGGAGGAAGAAAAGAATAGAGAGAAAGAGAGAACTTGACTGTAACCCTAAGACCTTTGTTCATCTGATAAACAATAATATAGCTCTTCGGATATTCGTGCTTTACGTGCAAATTCATGTTGGCTTGTGTTTGAAAGTTGTGATTTGTTGTTGCTGATCCAATACTTAACCTAGCTCTTTCACCCATACTCTTCAAATTTATTATTTTGGGCTTGGACCACAATTCCTAACCCTACATCTGTGATGCTTATAATTTTTAGGTAAAAATATACATTTGATACCTAAATTTGGGTTAAGTTTCATTTAAACCTCAAAGTTTGAAATAAATTTCATTTAAACTTGCTAGTCATGTGATGTCTAACGTTGTTAACCAAAAAAAAAAAGTGATAGAAGATTTAAATGAAAGATTGTTAGAAACTTTGAGGGTTAAATGAAACAGGTTAAAAGTTTAAGTTTTAAATGAAACATGCCAAAAACTCAAAGGTTTAAAAAGTAATTTAAAAAAATTGCAATTCAACTAAACCTTTGGAAAAAGCATAAAACAGGTTAAAAAGTGAATACTTAGCTAGGGTTTAATGGTGATGTGTACATGAAAGATATGTACACTTTGTTTTGTGGTGGAGATTGTGGCCATGGGTGTCAAATCTGGTAGAGGTGTGGGGGCGACTGGGCAATGATGGAGATTGAGAAGCCATTGTTGCTAATTAATGGTGACTAAATATGATAGTTGTGGGAGAGTTAGTTGGTTATAGAGGCAAGGTGAGAGTGAGATGTGTTTGGTTTTAATATGAGCTGTATTTGTTGAGTTGGCTTTAAATTGTATACTTCACATTTTTTATTGACATTTTTATTTTTATTGTTTCACCTCTTGTACATTGCAGGGACTGCACAACCAATTAAGTAGGTGATATTCTCCTAAAAAAAAAAGGCAGGTGATATACTTCTCTATATTACAAAATATACACTTCCATACTTTTTCTGCAAAATTGCATGGCAATGATAAATATGATTGACAATAGGGAGAAACAAACTAGAGAGTTTTTTCAAACCGAAGATGTTTGACTTCAAGTTTTGTTAGACTTCATGATATTTTGCCACCAAAATTTATGAGGTTTCTCAAATCTCAATTTTATACATCATTACTCTTTCTTTAAATGATAGAATCAATAATTTTATATAGAGATCAATCATAATAAATGCCTATTGATAATTACCATAATATCAATTCTATCTTATATGTTCTATAAGTATAAAAAAATTCCTTTTAAATCTATCCCAAAAAAAATTATGTTTTAGATAATAAAAAAAATAAGAGAAAGGAAATTTAATACTATGTTAAACTTTTTGGTGCATTACGCGTGTTATTGACTAGTTTTAGGTAACTTAAGGACATGGCACATAGCTTGCTAGAGACTTATAGAGAGAGAGAGTTTTCCTTTTGTCAACATAAAATACTAATGGAATTGTGATTGAGATTTGTCAGCTGCAGCCTGCAGGCGATCTTGGTGATGTACATCAAAGGTAGAAATGGCAACGGGTCGGGTTCGGACCGGGTTTCTTTATATCCGAACCCGACCCGCGGGTCTATATTCATTACCCGAACCCGACCCGGTTAATAAACGGATTTTTTTCCCAGACTCCAAACCCGGCCCGTCGGGCTCCACGGGCCCGCGGGCCCCGCCCACTTTAGGGCCCAATCCTAAGTCCTAATGGGTAAACCGTGGCCCGATTTAAAAAAAAAAAAAAAAAAAAACAAATTCCGTAATTAATTTAATAAATCTCAGATTTTTACACTAATTTAATTTACAATAATTATTTTAGATTTCTACAATAATTTTAGATTTCAAATTTCACATAAATCTACAATAATTTACTTTAGATTTCTCATTTTCCCTTTCAAAATACACCCAAATACAGAAATCACAACCTCAGATACAGAAATCACAAGAAAAAATACATAAAATCACAAACCCATACATAAATCCTATATACATAACCCAAATACATAAAAAAAATTCTTCCTTACAACAAGATTTGCCATAAGTTCAAGTATATACAAAATAAATCTCCCAAATCCAAATCTGGGACCATTACATCAATTTCAAAAATCTACAAAATAAATCCCACAAATGAATATACATAATAATACCCATTTCAGGTACCAAGTATGAACCTAAAAAAAAAAAAGAAGAAGAAGCAGAGATCTTGGCTGTGGCAGATCTTGGCGGAGGTGGCAGATCTTGGTTGCGCTACGCTTGGAGAACATAGATCGGAGCTCAGAGAAGACAAAGAAAGAAAGAAACAAACCTGTGACGATCTTGAGACCGGCGATGACAGAGCTTGAGACCGACGGTGACAGAGCTTGAGGCCGGCGGTGAGATCGTGTGATGGCAGCGGTGAGTGACAGAGGTCAGAGGTTGAGGTTAAGTCCGGGAGTGAGAGTGAGAGAGAGAGGGAGAAGAGGGTGAGTCCATTAACGAGAGAGGGAGAAGAGAGTGAGGCTGTGACTCAGGAAATGATGGAGGCTAAGTGTGGAATATGTGAGTCGGTAGGGTTTTTTAGTTTATATATATATAAATGGGGTTTTTGGTAATTTTCTATCTAAACGGGTCGGGTCCGGGCCGGGTATGACAAAAACCCGAACCCGACCCGGACCCGCTTCGGGTTTTTTTTAAAAGACCCATACCCGACCCTATTACTTATCGGGCGGGTAAAATCCGACCCATTAGGGTCGGGCCAGACCGGGTATCCGCGGGTCGGACTTTTATTGCCATCCCTAAATTCAAAGGTCAAGCTAATAATAACTGGAATCTCTTTTCTCAAGCAAACCTGATTTATAGTGAAGTACGTGTACATAAAGCCTAAAAACAGAACGAGAATAAAGCTTCATTAAACCATTTATGCCAAATCTTGCTATATTTTTCTCAATCCACCACAGTTCCAACTGTTTAAATGATTTGTATAATATCTGCTCCACAAAAAGCACAAGAATAATTTGAAAGCTACTAATATCACATTCACTTGAGTAAATTTTTAACCACTTTCCACTCAAAAAAAAAAAATCTANATGTGGTGGTGGTTGTTCCCAACCACTTCTCTCCAAGGCTTCAAAGTTGATGCCACATTCTACATAATCGGCACCCGCCATTGCTAGAGCTTCAATTGACATTTGGTTAATTTCTCTCACAATAAGTGCACAAAAGAGTGGAAGAAAATTTAAAGATCTCAGCTTGTCATTCCCACAAAATTGGGCAAATGGGCTATATTTATATGCCATTGTTTCTCTAATTTGGCTTCAAAAAGAGGAATATCACGGGCTTTTATCTACTAAGTTTATGCCATTGATGTACCCGTGATCTCTCTCTCCCTCTCTCTCTCTCTCTAGAGGCTTATGACTAGGAAAGTTCATGCAATATGCACGAACACAATGTGCAAATATAATAGATTGAAAACAAAATGACCATGTTTATCTTAAAAAAAGAAAATAAAAAGAACAAGAATTTTCATAATAATAGTCCTTACTTAGACACTTGACAATTTTGACCGTACAATTTTGACTTCACATAAAAATTAAAGCCTGTCTGCGTGGTCAGCTATGATACTTGAAGGACACCATTATGAGTTGCGAACATTATGAGTTGCGACTTATTAAATTACGCATTATGTGACGTCAACAAATTATGTGCAATTTCTCGTCTTTCAAAGCCTGGAATTCAAGGTTTTTGTTTACTAGTTTGTTTGGATTCGAATACATTGATATATTGGGATTATAATAAGTGGTCAAAAGTAAACACGCATTTATATTGTGATGGATTTATTATAATTGGATATTGGATCAAAACTTTTCTTTCTTTTTTTTTTTTATTTTTTTATTTTTTATTTATTTTTTAATAAAATTTTTTATAAATACAATAGAATATGAAGACATTAAATCCAAAATTTTTCATATTTTTATTTTTTATAAATACAATAGAATTTTAATTTATAATGATTGTTCTTTTTATCAGGTGAATACACTAACAAGTTTTTGGAATAGACGAGACATGAATCTCAAATTTCTTATCAGACAACAAGAGTATTTATCAAGATCAGCTAACTATAATCTATATATATATATATATATATATAAAATCGAAATCTCTAAACCTCTCATAATTTTCCATATCAGCACAATATTTAAATAATATTATCATTTTATTTAAATAAAATTATTTTTGTTTAGTCCAAACTTAATAAGGAGTAGAACTCTGTTTCTCTAACAAGTCCAACTTAAACTCAAACTTATCATTTTTTTAAACAAAATTATTTTTGTTTAATCCAAATTTAACAAGGAGTAAAACTGTATCTCTCTGCCTCTGAAACTCTCACAATTTTCCACGTCAATACAATATTTAAATAATATTATCATTTTATTTAAATAAAATTATTTTTGTTTAATCCAAACTTAATGAGGAGTGGAACTCTATCTCTCTAACAAGTCCAACTTAAACTCAAACTCAAACTCATCATTTTTTTTAAAACAAAATTATTTTTGTTTAATCCAAATTTAATAAGAAGTAAAACTCTATCTCTCTAACGAGTCCAATTTAAACTCCAATTTTGAGATAAATATGAAAACTTAATTATTGTTCCAATCCTAAAATCAATAAAATTGAAGTGCATGTCATAATTTTTCCTTTTTTTATTTTTGTTTTAATGTTGAAGTGTCACAATTTTTTTATATTTTATTTTTACATAGAAATACCACCTATAATTTTTTATCAACTTTTCTTCTACGTATTACTTAGCAAATTTATAGATATATATACAACATTTTCCTCTACTACTTTATCCACTTTTTGGATAGATATAAAAGGTAATCAATTTTTTTTCCTTCACATCGTCTTTTTCTATGCTAAAATCAATAGCTATTAGGTAGAAAGTGTCACAATTTTTTTCCCTAATGCATGGTTTCGTTTTTTATTTATGTTGAATTGTCACAATTTTTTATTTTTTAAGATTATTTATTCCTCTTATCAAACTTTTCATTCCACCATTATCAATAATTCTCCTTCTCTTATAATTCATATTGATTAGAAATCTAACTACTTTACAATTTGAAATTTTATACCAGATGAAATTCTTCAAAATTGATTTAAAACCGAAATTCTTGAAACTCTCACAATTTTCCACGCCAGCACAATATTTAAATCAAATTATCATTTTATTTAAATAAAATTATTTATTTATGTTTAGTCCAAACTTAACAAGGAGTGAAATTTTGTCTCTCTAACAAGTCCATCTTTTTTTTTTTTTTGGGGAAACAAACCCATCTCATTCATTCATAAACCAATAATATCAACGTACAAGGCATCAACAAGTTTTTTGAGGGGGCGGGGGGTGGGGGGGACTCCTCCAACCACACTAACTCTTCCACAATTTGTCTAGCATATTTTGCTAGAGAATGTGCTACAAAATTTGCACTTCTCTTAACACAGCTGATAGATAAAGTTCTAAATCCCATTGCTGTACATTTGACGTCCCTATAAATGTGACCCAAATTGGAACAATTAGCTCATGGAGACCTCAAGGACTGCATGACTGTCACATTATCACCTTCCAAGACCAGATCTTGAAATCTAGCTTCCCTTGCTAACAAGTCCAACTTAAACTTAAACTCAAACTCATCATTTTTTTAAACAAAATTATTTTTATTTAATCCAANCAAATTTTGTTGGGTTTAGATATAGGTTTAGAATGTAATAAATTAGGGTAATAATGAGATTCTAATAAAAATATTTGTAATAATGAAGGTATTTTTTAACCATGGATCTACTAAATCTAATGGTTTAAAAAATGTGTAACTCTTTAAAGTTACACCAGGGTAACTTGAACCCATCTCATATATATGACTAAATAATAGAGAAATATAAACGAAAGACGAGTTACATTCAAAAGAATAATTTCAATAATTGAAAGCTTTTTTATCTTGTAAAAAAGGGCTAAAGAGAGTTTGGTGGTTTATGTACGAAAATGACTTTTTAAAAAATACATAAAAACCATAAAACTTTTTTTTTTTTTTTAACAAAGTAGAGAAGAATAAAATAACATAAAAGAGAGCTCATACCTCTACTCGGTTTTTAAAAAAAAATATTGGGGTTTGCATTGCTTTTATGGTGTTCATGATTAACTCGCAAATTTTGAGATAAATTATTAATATTTGAGTTTGAGTTTAAGTTAGACTTTTTAGAGAGATATAGTTTCACGCCTTGTTAAGTTTGGATTAAATAAAATAATTTTGTTTAATTTTTTTTTTTTTTTTTTTTTTCCTTTTCTTGTTTGACTCTCTCCAGAACTCTATGTTTCTTTTCTGGTCTGCCATAGAATAATGATGGTTTAAATTGAAGCTAGTGACTACTCAAATGCTAAGTGGCGTATAGAATATTTTTTGGTGATGGTAGCTATTAATGTGAAGGCTACGGGCATGTTCTTTTCTGGTCTTATACACAAAATTTTTTGGTGATGGTAGCTAGTTTTAATTTCAATAGACCTCATCCATCAAAAGAAACTATAGGCATAGCTTGTGATAAACAGTTATACACAAAATAGCTCAATAAAAGTATTTATGAATTCATCAATTGTTGTGGTGTGACTTTCCCTGTAAGTTTTCTCGATGGCTTCAGTTAGACACGAATGATTCAAGCAAGATGCCTTCAAATGATAGTCCCTTTATGCATGCAATATCAACTCATTTAGCTAGCCACACCTCAAACATCCTTTAACAAGTCTGAATTGATGCACATATGTTTTGTAGTCACCAAACTTGCAAGAGAAGCTTGGACTAACTCTCCTCACCAAACAAAAGGCATGGTTATGAACCAGAACTTCCACAGTAAAGCTTGATTCACTAGTTATCTATATAGGAAAACTCTTGTTGTAACCTTGAAAATCACTAGGAGATAATCTCTGCATGCACAGTGATGCAACCCTACCACAAACTGAGTATTAAAAGAGAGGTCAGTCATCTAAAGATTTTGCCACATTTGAAGAACCACACCAGGCCTTTTCAAGTGTCAAATCCACACAAAAAAGTGTTATCTACATCAAAGTTGACATGAAGAGCAGTCTATAATACCATTAGGAAGCTCATCCCTTCTTTAATTTAGAACTGCTGATTTAAGAAGATATGATGATTAAAGGAACAGAATTGCAGGAAAAGAAGCTTCAAAGGAATAGCAATTGGATCAACTAGTGCTCCAAAATTGTGTCAATTTACAACAACTAATTGAAAATAGGAAATGATAGAAAAAGATCCTAGAATATGAAATATAAGGTAAACACCCCTAGTAGTTGACCCACAAGCAAGTAGAATGCAGAAATTCATGTAGAAAATCCCAAATAGTTGAGATAAGGTTTCTGTAGTTGTGAATCTATAGAACAATGATATAATAGGCCTTGCACCAATTATTGTAGCTAATTTCTTGTATACAAGTGTTTAATACCAATCAAGAATAAGGGATCAGCCTCAATTAATACTAAAGTAAATACATCGTATCAGTCTAGCATCAGTGATCCCTCAATTAAACAACAATTTCAAATCAAAAGACATAACCAACTTCATAAGGGAGCAGTTAATATATGTATAAAAGCAATGGTACATTTTTGTTAAAGCAAATTATGACCTTGTTTCTATAGCCACCTGATCTCAAAAGATTGAAAAAAACAACGAATCTACTTTTTGTGTGTTATCTTTCATGAAAAAAAAAACCTCTCCCTTCTTAACCACCATTGTATACAATTTTCCCTCCATCATCTCCAATCTTCTATAAAAATGTCAAACATCAGCACACTTCATAGGAGCATATCCCAGCCTAGACTTCTTTATGTCATACTAGATGTGAAAATTTTGTTGCTGGTAGGTTCCAATTATTGAAAGACTGGAACGACTAGTTCCCATAATTGCCAAACAAGCAATACCCTCTGGTTCAAGCGAGATAAAGTAATTCTCAACTGGGAAATTCCACACAGCTCCATCTGCAAAATGAATTTCAAATTCAGGCAGATCTATCTTCTCAACTCCAGACACGTTGTAACAAGGACTCAGAATGGGAAAGTTTTCTAATAACGGGTACCCTTTAACCTTCTTCACAAATGCCTCCTTGATAATCTCATAAGCAGGCTCTACAAAATAACTTAGGGTGGTACCAGAATCGATTATCGTACCACCAGCTCCTTCTGGTGATAAATTCCAAGTCTCCTCTGGTATGTTAAGTACCTCTCCTCCAACCACAATTGCATTAATCTAAAGATAGTAGAATGTATCAACCAGATTCTCTTTATCAACAACAAATGAAGTAAAATTCAGATTGGGATGACTCAAAAGGTCCTTGTCCTCTCCAAAAATCAACTTGCTGCTAACATTTGTGTCACTATTTCTATCCACAAGACAATACGAAAATGAGTGACCATGGAGAGACTGCAGCTGGGAGGAAAAGGAGAGAGCCCCCTTTCCCAGTCCTAACCCGAACATCACATTCTCCACCTGCCTAAATTCTGAATTCCCTGAAGACGTAGTAAGATTAACCGTGAACGTTTCAATTGCAAAATCTCCGGTGGTATTTGAATTATCTCCATACCAATAGTAGTAAGGACATGTTTGATTCTCAGCTTTGCAAGGCCGAGGAGGATCGGGGGATGAGACCAATTGACACCGATTATAATGGCAGCTTATATACCAATATCCTTGTATTTTTTTTTTCTCCCTGCCGGCAACCTGTGGAGGTAGAACGATGGCAGAGGAGCAAGGGAGGAGAGAGAGAGAGAGAGAGAGAGAGTGAAAGTCAACGTAATAAATAAAGGTAATTAATGATATTTTAATAAAAATATTTGTAATAATAAGAGTCATTTTTTAACCGTTAGATCTACTTAAATTTAATAATTTAAAAAAGGTGTAACTTGAACATATCTATATATATATATATAGAGAAAGAGATATGAGTTCAAGTTACACCTAATGTAACTCCACAAGAGTTACATATTTTTTAAGCCATAGATTTCCAAAAGATCTAATAGTAAAAAAGAAAACATTACCATTCTTAAATCATTAAATGCTTACCTAATTAATAGCATCCTCATTATCTCTCTCCTTATTAAATATTTCTGTGTCTCATTTTTTTTTTCTCTCCACTTTCTATGCTTTGTCCTTTTTTTTTCTCCCCTCAATAAAAACTCTATCGTTTTCCTCATCTATTTTAGGAAGATATTCACCAAGACATCTTTTTTAGGAAGATATTCACCAGGAGTTGCAAATCGTTCATTCTTTATTCTGTATGTATTGCTTTTATTTTTTATTTTTGGTTCATACAGAGTTCAGGTTCATTATTTCTTCTATCTATCTAAATTGAATTTTTTATTATTTAAATTTGTTCTATGTGATTATGTCAAGTTCTCAACTCCTACTATTATTTTTGACTTTTATTACCCCAAGTAATACAATGTTTTTGGTAATTAAGATTTAAAATTCAATCACCTACTGTAATGCTAAATGATCGAAGAGTGCAATAGGTTAGGAAATTTTTTGGACTGAAGAAGCAGAGATTATTAAACAGATCCCTTTGAGTTGGAGGAAGCCTAAGGATAAGCTTATCTGGGCAGGCACAAAAGATGGCCGTTACATAGTACGCACCATTGGTTTTTTTTTTTTTTGGGAGAAGAATGTGTTAAGAACTTAACTTTATAAGATAAATGTTGTGTCTATGTTGCAAATCAATTAGCTAAGCATTAGAAATTGGAGAGAGAAAAAGGAGACGTATAGAAATATTTAATAAGGAGAGAGATAATAAGGATGCTATTAATTAGGTAAGCATTTAATGAAGTAAAGAATGATGATGTTCTTTTTTTGACCATTAGATCTTTTGGAAATCTAAGGCTTAAAAAATGTGTAACTTTTGTGGAGTTACACCAGGTGTAACTTGAACCCATCTCATATATATATATATATATATATTTTGTTTTGTTTTAATAATTTCTAAGCAGTGAATCATCTGATTCTTTAATATTTTTTGGTCCTTTAGAAGTTTTAATATCTGAATTTTTGAATTATTTTTCTGCAGAATCTGAAATTGTCTAACAATTTTTTTGTAAACTTTTGCACGTTCAAGTAATGGCTTCTTTATCAAATTGTAACACAAATTGAAATCATACAATAGTAAATCATGCAATAATGTAGTTTCTTAATCAATTTAAAATTTTATAAAATTATTTTAATTTACTTCACAAATAAATAAGTTCCCGTACACAATATAGGTTAACGACTAGTACGATGAATTGTAAAACCCTTTTCTTTGGTCAAAGAAACCAATGGTTTTTTCTCTTGTAAGCTTCGGGTTACTTTAGAAAAGGAGGCAGTAAACTTGGGCCCAAAAAGTATTAAGAAACATAGTTTTGGGCCAAGAAGATCAAAGTAAGGTGGTTGGTTTTAAGTGGGCTTGTTGGGCCAAAACCCTCATATTATGCCGATCTCTCTCTTTTCCTCACTTGCCTCACGTTCTCTCACACACAGCACACCACCGTTCTCCAAAGAAGCCACAACCCGGCGACCATTTTTTGATCTTTCGGCCAAATAGGTAAATCTTCCTCCCTTTGAATTTTTTCTCTGTGTGTTTTGAATGAAAAACCTGAATTGGGGTTCATTTTAGGGTTGAATTTGTTTGGGTTTAGGGTTTCAACCCTAAACCCCTAAACCCTTAAACTTGAAGAATGTCAGTTTAATAAATGAGATTAAGGTTGGGGTTGTAAGTGTGAAGAATGGGTTGGGCCATGGCTGAATGGGGGCAAAGAGAGTGGGCTCTTAATTTTGGGAGTTGTGATGGGTTGAATGTGAAGAGTTTGGGGGTGGATTTTAGGGAGTTGTAATGGCTGGACACCCATCATTGAGTTGGGTTTATATGATTCTCTTGGTTTAGGTTACTCTTCATTGAGTATTCTTGAGATGGGTGTGTGAAACAAGGGTTTAATGGGGAGTTTGAAGCTTTAATTTGATGATTTTGGTTTACCGAAGGAATTAGCAACAAATAAGTTTTGTAAGAATCAGTTAGAGCCTATTAAATGATTAAATCCATTGGGAATATGGGCTAATGTTGTTCATGGCCTTATCATGACAAATGTATAATGTTATGATGTGTTGATCGGTGTATTGATTTTTACCTTTGACCTCACCTTTGTAGAATCTAACTTGTGAGTTTTGGAGTATAGGGTTTGGTTTTTGCCAGACGCATAAGGTATAAGTAGTATTTGCTAATTTGGGGGGGTTTTCTCAAATATGGTGTTGACTGTATCAAACTTTTTCTTTTTCGTAATGAAGTAGATATTACAAGAAAATTTTGAATACTTATTTGTTTGAAAATATTGTGGGAGGAGCTAAATCTTATATGAATATGCATGTGTTGATGCGCATTTCAAATATGTGAATGTTTCAAATATGGTTTAAGTTGCCTATGATTTGCTTTTGGAAAAAGTTATTGACGTTTTGAGAAAGGTAATTATGAATATTTTGCATAATTATTACGTTGACAGTTTCTTTGAATACTTACTGCTTATTTGCTCATTATGTTTTATGATTTGATATGTGTTCGTCTTTGCTTACAATGATAGGAAAGTATCATGAGATTGAAAGTATATGTTTTAGAAAGATTTACAAAGCATATGAAATTGATTAGTTTTGAAACATACTTGTTATGAGCACTTTGAGAAATGAATTTGAAACCCTAAGAAAAGTTGTGAGTAGTGGCTTGGTACCATAACTAAGTCCCAAAGAGGGCAGTGCACCATTGGTAGCTTCAAAGAGGGAATGTACTTTGCGTAGGTTCCAAGGCCGGAGTGTGGCCAACTTTAGGTTCCAAAGAGGGAGCCGCACCAAAGAAGGGGTCCTAGTTCAGGGGACCCACGACTTAGTCAATGAGGTGTAAACGTAGATCACGAGTAGAAATCCCTAGGGATGTTTTTCTGTGTTTGTATTCAAATATTACAATGTTATTGCTCATAGGGAACTATATTGTCTTGTTAAATCTTTCTGTATCTGTGTTTAAGTTTCAAGATATTTTCCTACAGTGATGTTTGAAGAATATCTGCATTTTAAATCTTGACTGTTTTTTCAAAGTAGTGAACTTGTTGAAAAGGTAATATTTTACTGAACCGGCTCATTTCTACGCTCCAGGTAATCAAGTCCTACATTCTATTTAGTTCTTCGACTAAGAATTTTGGTGACGAAGCCAAGTGTAGAGGGAAAAGCCTCTTCAGCAATCAACAATGGCCGATGAAGATTACAATGATTTGGACATGGGGTTCTCTCTCTCTCTCTCTCCACACACATGCACACATATATAGATGCTTTAGGGTTTAGTTTTGCATTGATTTGTATTTCTATGCACTCCATTTGGTCGCAGTTCAAAGATGAGTTAGAAAAAGAAATCAAAACCTTTAAATGTTTGATGGTCTTGTATTTGAGAAAGCAAGTCACTTAAGAAAATTATTTGCTATATGTACATATATACACATATAGATTATTTGCTCATCAGTAAGGGGGTTTGGGGAGGATAAGATGTGTTGGAAAATAGATAGAAGTAAGGGGTTTATGGTTAAAGATTATTAGTCTTCTAGCGGGTTCTATTGATTTTTGTTTGCCTTGGAAAAGCATTTGGCAGCAGAGGATCCCTGCTCGAGTAGCTTTCTTTGTTTGGACCGTTGCTTTGGGAAAATGCTTGACAATCGACAATTTGAGAAAAAGGAAGATTTGGATATTGGATTGGTGTTATATGTGCTAGTGTAATGGTGAATCGGTTGAACATCTTTTTCTTCATTGTCCGGTTGCTAGGGATTTGTGGTCTATGGTTTTTGGTTTATTTGGAGTAAGTTGGGTTTTGCCACAATCAGTTGTCGGGCTTCTAGCTTGCTGGCTAGGCCAGTTTGGTCGTCATCGAAATGGGAATATATGGAGAATCATTTCCCATTGCTTAATGTGGTGTCTTTGGAAGGAAAGAACTAGCGGATGTTTTGAAGATATTGAGAGATCCATACCCAACCTTAAGCTTTTTTTCTTTAGAACTTTATTGGATTGGCTGTCTGTTTTGCAAAACCAATCGCTCTCTTCTCTTTTCATTTTTCTTGATTCTTGTAATTTTTATTCTTGATTGTTGATCCTTGTACACTCCCTGTGTACTAGGGTGTCCTTTTTTTGATATCAATAAAGTTTATTACTTATAAATATATATATATATACACACATATAGATTGAGTTTCCTGAGCAACCAAAAATACTGGGTAATTGGATAAATATTTTAGGTGCTTGCTTTATTGTTATTAGTGATCGAACAAATTAAGTTAATATATAATGGTGACCAAATTTATGGTGTTTAGATGTGACAGTATTACGTTCATTTTAACTTGTTAGTCTTTTGTGTAGCAAGGAGATATGCAAACACTAGAGGGCAACTTTGTATTATTTACTGGTTTTTTCATGTGTAGTAAATGGTTTAGCAAAAGATATATGTAAGAAAAACTGGTATTAAATCTTTATCTTGAATCAACTTTTCTGTGATTTGTTGGCCGAAGGTTGGATTAAAAACTTGAAATTTTAGAATAGATTATGTGATCTATGTGATACAAGATTGAGTGAATTTGATAAGTTGCTGTGAAAAAACACTTCGTCTAAAGTTTTGGATATCCTTTAAGGAAGAGACAAAGAGCTGATTTTGGGTAGGATAAGATGGCAGAAAAGATACACGTGTCTACTTGGTTGTTGTTGCCTTTTGATATTCATTATTTATGATAAACTCTATTACTGTTATGGATAGAATAGACTCAATATTGATTTATTGGCTTCCTGTGGCGAACTTAATGCAGAGATGAAAATATTGTGCCCATCTTTTTAATTAAGAGTGCTTGTGATTCCCACAGATTATGATATGGTTTGTGCAAACGAACCTCAAAATGATCGTTATGGGAATTTGGGCTCTTTTTGGTTAAGATAGTTGGGGTACTCTTGGAACGATGTTTATCACCATGTCAATATAGCATTAGGTAAAGAATGTTACTCCAAGTGATACACTGGTAGTCAGAATATGGAAGGGCACAAAGTAGGTTTTGAAAAAAAGGGGTTGGATTAAAGTTATTCAGTTGCCACCAGTCCATAAAAGTTCCAATTCGAATGCTCTAAATGGGCTTTTGTAAATGCTGTACTAAAGAGTGGCTTGCCTGCTTTCTCTTTTGGTTCCAGGTCTATAGGTCCAATTAATCTGCTAGCCTGGCCTCTAGGAGTATCTTTTTCTTAATCTAAAGATTGTCTAAAATCTATCTAAATTAGCAAAAATCTTGCTGTATCATATTTGTTTAGATTGGTGATGGGACTAGATTGATATTTTGGCATGATGTCTGGTGTGGGGATAATCCTTTGAGTATGTGTTTTCCAGATTTATTCAGAATCAGTAGTGATAAGGAGGTTTATGTGGCTGATCTCATGTAGTTTCCTAACGGGGTTCTTTTTTGGGACTTGGAATTTTTGCAAGCAATTCATGAGAGGGAATCAAATTCTTTGTTTGTTTTTTGGGATGTTATGTATGGAGTCTCTTTGAGTGGTATCGGAGAGGATAAGATGTGTTGGACACCTGCTAAGAGCAAGGGCTTTGAGAGTAGTTATTATCAAGCTTTGTTGGGTGTATGTACTTAGTCCTTCCCTTGGAGAAGTATTTGGAAGCAGAAGGTTTCTTCTAGAGTCGCGTTTTTTGTTTGGGCTACAGCTTTAGGAACTATCTTGACTATTGATAATTTATGTAAGAAGGTGTTGATTCTAGATTGGTTTTATATGTGCAAAAGTAATGGAGAATCGGTAGACCATCTTTTACTACATTGTCCTATTGTTTATGAGTTGTGGTCTATGGTGTTCACCTTGTTTGGTATCTATTGGGCGATGCCAAAGACTGTGGTTGAGCTCCTTGCATGTTGGCAAGGAAATTTTGGTCATCATCGTACTGGTGTTATTTGGATGGCTGTCCCTCATTGTTTGATGTGGTGCATTTGGCAGGATAGAAACAACTTGTGTTTTGAAGATTCTGAAAGGACTATAGCTGATTTAAAATTTTTCTTCTTTAAAACTCTATCGGATTGGATGTCTATCATAGGAAGTCATTCTATTTTTTTGGTCTATGATTTGATGGATGCTTGTAATTTATGCATTTGATTATTTTGTTCCCCTGCTTTATACTTCTTGTATATTTGGGTGACTCATTATTATGTCTTTGAATAAAATTTTCTTTACCTATCAAAAAAAAAAAAAAACTTCATATTTCTTTTGAATGGACACTTCATGATGAGTGCAATGCTAGCATTACCAGTTTTTAAGAGGCAATCTTTTTAATCTAAGCAGCTGCATTTCTTTGATAAGTGAGTGTGGGCCCCAAGGGGAGAGGGGGAAGGAAAGATTTTAACTAGTGACATCCACTTCATGAGGCGTGGTCTCTAAGACTATCTTGCATTATGATGACATCTTCTTGGACTATTACTATCTTGCATTTTGTTCACACTATCATGTCCATATGTTCTAATTTTGATGACTCTTATCCCTCCCTCCCTCCCTTCTCCACAACCACACCCCCCCCCCTTAGAATGTTTAAAGATTCCATGTTTGGTTGCAAATCATGCTAGGGAATCAGATGCCAGGGGAATCTGAATTCCTCCCTTAAACCCTCTCAGTGGGAATGTGGATTCCCTTTAAAACAGGTGGGAATCCAGATTCCCAAGCTTAAAGGAAATTGTATGTTTTATAAATTGACAATTTTAACCCTTTTTTTTAAATGACTTGGTAGTTCACATTCAAATCTAAGGATAAAATTGGAAAATAAATAATTCATTTAAGATTCTTGGAAATAAACCAAACATAAAAATAGCTACATTCTTAGGAATGTGATTCCTAGGAATCACATTCCTAGGAATCTGGATGCCAGAAGTAATGTGGATTCCCCGTACCAAACGCCACATTAAAGTAATTGTGCTAAACTTAGTTTACTAAATATATATTTTTCTAGTAGTCTAGCAAATCTGAATTAACCATTTGATTTTTTTTATTAAAGATAAAAATAAAAAACTATTTGAAGCCTTATTTAAAAAAAATTAAATAGATTTGACAATAAAAAAAAATTATAATTAAGTATTAAAGTCTTTGATCATTTCCTTTTAAAAAAACTAGATTGATTATTTCCTTATTAAAAATTGATTATTTATTTCTAAAAATAATAAAATAATATGCTAACACAATCTCATGGGTAGCCCATTAGGCCCAACTTAGTAACGTAGCCCATTAAAAACAAAATGGGCATTGCCCATGGGCAGGGTCATGGGCTGAGGTTTTCTCTTTTGGCCCAGTCTGACCCGACCCGTTAATTAGTTAATAGCCTATTATGCCCAGCCCATTGTGCCCTTGGGCCAAGTAAAAATGGGCCGGGCCAGCCCGACCCGGCCCATTGACGACCCTTACTAAGAATAATGGTTAAATGATTAAATTCAAGATTCTGATAGTGACAGCTAGTAAGGACATCTCACAAATAGGATCTTCTAGAAGAGTCTAGAATAGGAATACCTCACCAATGGTATCTTTCTAGAAGGGTACAATTCTTTCTCCTTCTAAAAGGAGATATACATAAGAAAGAAAAACATCAGAATTGCTGAAATAGCATGGTGGAAACCACCTAATCCTACGGGAGAGTTGAGAAATTCACCAAAATATAAGTATTGTTACCACCTTCATGGAGCCCTTAAAAATAAGTAATATTGCAGGACCCTCTTACATGAATCAATTCTGAACATGTGTACACATGAAGAGAAAAATATGGATCTCTTGCCCTGTTGGATTCTTCCATATGTGTAACATGAGAGGACTTTATATCACATATGCATGGAACATTGGAACAATAAGCAAACATTCATAATCTAAGATCATTAAGGAAGCCATTTTCACTACAAAAAATATGACGTTCATATCACAGGCTAACCATTTTATTCTAATTGCTGTAAAACATAAGGGGGGATAAGTAATCTAGTTGCTGTATAATATCTTGAGATATGAGCCTCTTTTTGATCATGTAAAACATTAATTGACCTCACATGGTCAGTTTATTTTCCAGGAGTGGGCTTATTCACACAGCTTTTCTAAACACAATAAGATAAACTTAGAAGTCATAAAAAGAAATT
>NW_027069475.1:2562978-2603274 GCF_002906115.3 Quercus suber
CTCCCCCAAAAAAGCTGAAGATGGCCCATCAATTCTACATTTATATGCATTCATATTCCCCCACTTTGGCCTTTGGAAGGTAAAATCCTGGCTCCACAAATTTCCGACATTGATTTCTTGCATAGCTTGCAATTATCATCCTTTATATACCCAGCATGAGCTTTGAAAGTAGTCAGTGGTAGATATAAACTATTAAAGTTGGATCCAAAAATTGGAGGATGCATACATGCTGTATGGCATGAGTTTATGTTCACTAATTAGTTGCCTCAGTTGTCCCTGGTGCACTTTTAGTTCTGACGTAAGTTATAAGATGTTAAAACATGGCTCTTCTGATTAATAGTGATGGTTTTGCATGACAGTATTTTAGATGCAGATGATCACTCAAACGTTTGTCCTGGAAAGTTGAAACTCAATTGATTCCTTGCAGTGATTTTTACTGTTTTGTATGACTCTATGCTTGGCATTGGTGGCTCAAATATCTAATTATAGACCTGTAATTTTTTATATACCTGTTAAAAGGTGCCTTATGAAATTTTTTTGCTGCAGATATGAGGATGAGCCCCTGGAGCCTGAGATCGAGGTAGACATTGATTTGCTTCCCGAAAGCATATGATGAACTGAATGTATGTTTTTTTTTTTTTTTAAAAATTGACTAACATATTGGATAAATGATGGACAGGAAGGTGCGGAGGAGGATTTAGAGAACAATGCCAATGAAGATGCTCCGGAAGAGATTGAAGGTGAGGAGAGAGAAGAGCAGGAACCAGTTGAACATCCTCGTAAGACCTCAAAGTACATGACAAAATATGAGCGTGCCAGAATATTGGGTACCCGTGCTCTGCAGATCAGGTTTTTTTTGTTTGCACTTACAGTTTAATTTATGCTGACCAAGTTGGATGGGTTCCATAATGTATCCCTTTCTCTGTGCAGTATGAACGCACCTGTGATGGTCGAGTTGGAGGGTGAAACTGACCCACTTGAGGTTAGATTCTCTAACAGCCATGTTAAATGACATTTTAAATGCAGTTCCATTGATTCTTCTCATTTTCTTTCGGCTTATGTATGCAAATGGACCTTGATTAGTCAGGATACCCCTGCCAAACCCAAGGAATGCTGCTATCAAACTTCCAACCCATTGTATTTATGAAATGACTGTTGGTTATTTTGTCACTATCTTTTGGTCAGAGAATACGTACAAGAAGTTCTCTTTAGTGTCATGAAATAGAGTAGGGCATGTATATTAGACTTGGCAGTTAGTTAAATTGTCTACTAATATTCCACCGCTCTTAATCTACAAAGTTCTGGTCTAGAATACGTGATAGCCTCACTTTTTCAGGATGATAAAGTGGAGTTTACCTTGTGTGTTGTAATCTATCATGTTTCTAGACAAGAATGGTAAAAATTTTCATGGTCAAAATTCTTATGATCTTATTTGGGGTGTGTTTGTATTAGAAGCAGTTAGTGACTCCTTTTTCATACATTTCAGATTGCAATGAAGGAGCTTCGCGAGCGGAAAATACCTTTCACCATCCGCCGCTACCTGCCAGATGGAAGGTGAGGCTTTTATTTTGAAGTTTCTGAACTTTTGTTAACACTTCACGTTGTAAAGCTAAGAAAAATTATTTGACAATTGTGCTACTATGTGAGAGCTACCTTTTTTTGGGCACATGTCTGATATATGCTTATTCGTTTTACTTGGTTGTATGAATTTTAACAGTTATGAAGACTGGGGAGTTGATGAACTGATTGTGGAAGACTCATGGAAGAGGCAAGTGGGTGGCGATTGATCAGTCATTAATTGGACTATGGGAGTTCTGTATGATGTAAATTCAAAGTTTGTAGCTCCTTTCTTTTTGCCCAAAAAAAAAAAAATTACTGGTTTAACTTCAGACTACTGATGTGCGTAAATCTCGTACATAACTCACATTTAATAGGGATGTAGTTATTATTATTATTTATTTTTAATTATATGCCTGCAAATCTGCAATAATCAAAACCGTACTCTTCAAAGAATTAATATAACGGTTCATAATTTAACCATCATTTATTCAATAATTAATAATTTTAAAATTGTTTTTTTTTAAATAAAATTGAGTAGCCAGTAATAAATTTATACATAAATATGTAACTATTATAAATATTAATATTAAAATAAAATAGTAATATTAGGCCCCAAATATAGAAAGTTATAATTATTAAAGAATGACAAAGGGTTTTAGAATTGATATTTTAGTTTTATTAGGAAAAAAGGAATTGAATCTATATTATCCTTTAAGTTTCAAAATTAAAAACCCTCCATATGAAGTAAACTTGGGGAGAGAGAAAAAGATTAGTCATTTGGTTAAAAGAACTAAAAGCTTTTTTTTATTTTTAGAAAGAAAAGAATTAGAATCTTGCTTTTGAACGTATAGACAATAGGATGAAGATGGGGGTGCTAGAGGTCATTTGTAAGTAGGATATTGAGAAAACTTATGATCATGTGAATTGAAATTTTCTTATGTATTTGCTTAAGTGGTGTGGCTTTTCAGAAAAATGGAGAAGGTGGATTATGTGGTGTATATCAACTGTCAAATTTTCTTCTAATCAATGGAACTCTAGCTAATTTTTTTGGAAGCACATGGGGTTTTCGTTAAGGGGACCCCTTATCTTCGCTCCTTTTTGATATTGTCATGGAGGTTTTAAGTCGTATGCCGGATGCAGTTGCTATGTGGGGACAATTTTCAAGCTTCTTAGTAGGTAAATTAGCTGGTATGTTGATAATGGTGTCCCACTCTTATTTGCAGATGATGCATTTATTTTTTGTGATGCTGACTCACATCATTTAGCTGCTTTGAATTCTAGCAAGATTTGAAGTGGTATCAAGGTTAAAAATTAACTTACTGAAGTCAGAATTGGTACCAATTGGTAATGTGCCTAATATGGATGAATTAGTGGAGATTTTGGATTCTCAGCAGTCTTCACTTCCTTTAAAATATTTGGGTCTTTTGTTGGGTGCTTCCCATAAAGAGGAGACAATTTGGAACACTGTTTTGGAGAAGATGGAGCGGCGTCTAGCTGGGTGGATCTAAGGGGGGCAAAGTAACTCTTATTAAGAGTACTCTGTCCAATTTACCTACTTATTTCCTTTCTCTCTTTCCTATTCCAGTAAAGGTGGCAAATCGTATGGAGAAATTACAGAAAGACTTTCTTTGGAGTGGTATTGATGCTCCTAAGGTTCCTTTGGTGGAATGGGCTAAGGTTTGTATGCCAATGCAGAAGAGTGGTTTAGGGATTTGATGGCTAAGAAGATTTAATTCTGCTTTATTAGGCAAGTGGTTGTAGAGATATGGAATGGAGAGAGATACCCTTTGGAGTAAGGTCATTGAGGCTAAATATGGGGATGAAGGGGGTGGTTGGTGTACCAAATCAGTGTTAGGGACCTATGGTGTTAGCGTGTGGAAATCTATTTGAAGTGGCTGGCTGGACTTTTCTAAATTTCTTCGGTTTAATGTGGGTGATGGTACTAGGATAAAGTTTTGGGAGGATGTATGGTGTGGGAATTGTTCCCTTAAGGAAGCATTTCCAAATTGTATAGTATTAGTTGGGCAAGGGAGGTTTTTTTTATTTATTTATTTATTTATTTATTTTTTTGTGTGTCAGAGGTGGTGTGTTTCTCCAATGGGAGGCTTCATTGGGACATTCAGTTCCGTTGTCCACCACAAGATTGGGAATTAGAATCATTTGATCATTTTTGGGTTGTGCTTTATTCCACGAATGTGCGAGGTGTTGGTGATGACAAACTTTGTTGGAAGCCAGCAATGAGGAGAGGTTTGAGGTTCAAGGCTTTTATCACTCTTTATCTCCTTCTTTTGTCATTGATTTTCCTTGGAAAATGGTGTGGCAATCCAAGGTTCCTCCTAGAGTAGTGTTCTTTTCTTGGACTGCTACCTTAAGTAAGATCTTAACTACGGATAATCTTTGGAAGAGGCATATTGCAGTGTTAGAGTGGTGCGTTATGTGCAAAAGGTGTGGGGAATCGATGGATCATCTTCTTCTTCATTATCCTATAGCATATGAGTTATGGTCTAAGGTTTTTTGTTTGTTAGTATACATTGGGTTATGCCGTATACAATTAGTGAGGTATTAGCTTCTTGCAGGGAAGTTTGGTAGACATCAAAATATAGCTTTATGGAGGTTTGTGTCGCATTGTTTGTTTTGGTGCTTATGGCGGGAGCGAAATGCTAGATGCTTTAAGAATTGTGAACGATCTATTCTTGACATTAAGTTTTTCTTTTTCCATACTCTTCTTGAAAAAAAATTATAATTAAGTATTAAAGTCTTTGATCATTTCCTTTTAAAAAAACTAGATTGATTATTTCCTTATTAAAAATTGATTATTTATTTCTAAAAATAATAAAATAATATGCTAACACAATCTCATGGGTAGCCCATTAGGCCCAACTTAGTAACGTAGCCCATTAAAAACAAAATGGGCATTGCCCATGGGCAGGGTCATGGGCTGAGGTTTTCTCTTTTGGCCCAGCCCGACCCGACCCGTTAATTAGTTAATAGCCTATTATGCCCAGCCCATTGTGCCCTTGGGCCAAGTAAAAATGGGCCGGGCCAGCCTGACCCGGCCCATTGACGACCCTTAGTCATGGCTTGCCCAATCTTGGTCTACGTCAGCGTTGGAGTCTTTCCGTCTGTCCAGTGCACATTTCTGGCACCTCGATATATGGTGTGCACCCGTATTAAATTCTGGCGGCTTTATATTCCCCACGTTCAACGGCATTATGGAAATCTAATGGTGGGGATTTTTTCGCCTTTATAAGCGGGAAACTCCGCCCAGTTGTTTTTAACTGAGGATATAAATACTCATTTGAACCGATTTGCCTCCCTTCTTTCGCATTCAAGAGCTTTAGCGCACATACTCTGAATCCGGCCGAACCTCCAACCCAACTCGCGTCCTTTTCCAACATAAAAAGCCTATCCGAGGAGCTTTTTCTCATTTTTGTAAGTTTTCTTCTTACTCCATCTTGTGCTTTTCCACTTCTGATTTTCCTTCTCCCCTCATTCCTCTCTTTCTTTCACTCTTCCCTGAGTTGTTTAGCTGTTCTTTAGGATGGGTAGATTTAAGAAGTTGGTTGAGTCTGAGGAGATGATGGAGAATCTAGTGACCCCAGCCTACCTTGAGGGACTATTGTGGGGCCAGAGAATCTAGTGACCCCAGCCTACCTTGAGGGACTATTGTGGGGCCAGAGAATCTAGTGACCCTAGCCCACCTTGTACCAAGCCCAAAGCCTATGCCAAGGAGGAAGTGATGCCCGAGGACGAAGTAAGAAAATCCAAGTTGCCCCAGGGACATTGCCGAGGACAATCCTGTCCTCGGCCAATCAAGATCATGGGAGGAGGAAGCAGCGGGCCATCCAAAGTAGCCTCCCGGAGCATCCCAGAAGAAAGAGCAAGTACAAAGTGTCAGCCATAAAAACATGGTGGGAGAACAATTCTAGGATGAACTGTCACCTCCACATTAAATGTCCGCAACTAACGTTCTGGCCGCATTAATGGAGATGTGACCTATAAACAGTGCTGCCTCGGTTGCTACAACTCACAGGAGTGCTGGTAAAGTGACTGATTAGATGGGCAGTCAGAGGGGGGCATGGATGATCAACAAGTGGAAAAAAGAGATCATGGAAGAGGGACTATATAAGAGGGAAAAGCAGATCAAGAGAGGGGGGGATGGAGGAACGACAGAAAAGCTTTCCGGCCTGTGCCGAGGACAAACTTACTTAGTCTCGGTTCCTCTACGTGTGATTGTGTTGACCATCATGCTAGCTGTTGTAATCCTCACTAGTGCCTAGTTCTTGAACTCATTCTCTACAAATTCATTGTATTGGGCTAGTTGGGCTTGAGTTCACTTATCAAATTGTAGAGGTGCTCAAGTCCAGTCCCTACAATTAATATTAAAATAAAATAGTAATATTAGGCCCCAAAATATAGAAAGTTATAATTATTAAAGAATGACAAAGGGTTTTAGAATTGATATTTTAGTTTTATTAGGAAAAAAGGAATTGAAATCTATATTATCCTTCAAAGTTTCAAAATTAAAAACCCCTCCCATAGAAGTAAACTATGGGGAAAAAGAGAGAGAAGAAGATTAGTCATCTGGTTAAAAGAACTAAAAGCTTTTTTTATTTTTTATTTTTTATTTTTTAGAAAGAAAAGAATTAGAATCTTAGAAAATCAAATAAAATTGAGGGTTTTGTTCTTCAAACTCAACAGACCGAATGAGGCTTCGTGAATTATGTTTAGAATTCAAAAAATAGCATTATGTACTTTAGAATTCAAAAAATAGCTCATCGATTAATTTTTTTTTTTTTTTGAAAGGGTTTCAACCTATGACATTTGCTCCTAATAGTAGCTCTTTATCATCAAACCAAGACACCAATCAGTTTCTGGTGTAGGCGGAAAATAATATATTTATAACATTTTCACAATACTTTCACAATAAATTTTAAGTTTGTTATACAAATTAGCTAGTGACTACCTATAATTTGTTGTGTAAATGAAAAAAAAAAAAATTATCAATGTGTGGACCTTTTTCTATTGGAATAGTTGGCAATGAAAAATAAGGGTCGATATAATTAAGATTTTTCATAAACCAAAAGGAAGATGCAAAAAAGGCTCATCTTACTTGGTGTAAGATCCTATTTATTTATCGTGAAATTGATGTCAATTCATGAAAATTTAATTTTTATATTGAAAGGAACAGTTAGGATACTAAGTATTACTATGCAGCAAATTTATCAATTTACTATCAATTAAGCTAGATATGTTATCACTGATAACAAAATTACGAGATTATAAACCACAAAACAACAAGTTACCAAATCATAAAATAATATAATAAAAGCAGTAAAAACATGGGACTGATCATATGGTGACTAAGTGAAAAATCAATGAAAAACATCTCCAAAGGAAAAACAATTAAGACAATTAATTATAGGAATAGGAGTTACAGATGGAATAAAAAACCTTTGCCCTCAGATATTACCTGGTACTGGTAGTTGAACATAAACATTTGTCTTTGCACATTACCAATAGTTTAACTTATTGCTTCATAACTTCTGAACTCTTTCTATAAGAAACCCTTCACGAACAATGGACACTAGTACCTCTGACCGACTTCAAGAAACAACCTCAAAGATTTGATGTCACAATGAACGTCACTGGGATGAAGGCTCTGTGGTGTCAACTCTTTGATCATTCAACAATACCGTTGAAGATATGTCTCTATGCTCCCTGAACTCACGGGTTGAAAGGTTCAAGCTTTAATGTTCAATATGTGTTGCTCTCAAAAAATCTACCTCAACAGTCATAATGAATTCAAGAGATCACAAAATAGAGGTTTGGATGTTCTCTTTCGTTTCTTTGATTTAGCTTTAGTTGCACTGAAAGTTGTGTATAAAAGTCTTTGTATAGGCATAACAAATAGGGGTTTAATATGAGCACAACACCAACCTCATTAAAACGTGTCAAAAAAAAAAAATTAGAGTAAATGAATTTCGATTGATTGAGTTGTTGTCGAATATCAATTGAAAATCATCTTTCAATTGATCAAGAAGATATTGAAAGTCTGTTGAAATCTTGAGTTTGATTGATCGAGAGTTGATTGAAAGGTAATTGAAATTCAGACAAAATGATTTCTTTTAACTACGAGTCTGTTTGAATACTGCTTATTGCTGAAAATTAAAAACTGAAAATACTATAACAAAATAATTTTTAAATATGTGAATAGTACTATGAGATCTAGTTTTTTTTTTTTTTTTTTTAAATAAAGTACTTGCAGGTCCCATAAATAGTTACGGGACCCACTAAAAAACACACAAATGCAAACGTAAACACTAGACGCTGTATCCAAACTAACACTACATGTATATAATTCATTCTTGAACATTGAATGACATATTACAGACTTATTGATTATTACATTGTCATGGAATCTGCTAATCTAAATCCTAACATACAACATACATACTTGTGTATGATATCACAGTACTAAAAATTCACACTTTTAATACATTAAATCTCTCATTTTCAATTGAAGTTTTTGTTCTTTGTGACATGCTTCAGCCCTTTTGCTTGCTTCTTTTGTTGCCTACTGCACATATTAACAATTAATATGTCAGCATCCTTTTTCCCATTTCCAAAATTAGAACTGTGCTCATCAGCCCGCAAATATGGTGGTGGCTGTTCCCATGCACTTCTCTCCATGTCTTTAAGGTGAATTCCACACTCTGCATAATCGGCACCTGCCATTGCTAGAGCTTCAATAGACATTATTGATTGCTTCTGAGTTCTCTCACATTATTGTCATTTCCCATTGATTCAGATAATGGTATTTATAGGTTCTATAATACATATTCCCAAAACAGAGGGTAATTAACAAACTAACAGAATCTAGTAACTGCCTAATCTTCTAATAACAAACTGTTAACACAGACTAACACGTGGTAGCTATACATTTATTATTCATCCGTCCCAAATTGTTGGTCTTAAATTCCATTTTAAGATGACCCAAAATATTGCTTTGTTCTAAAAGTAAATGTCATTCTTTTTTTATAGCTTAAATTATGAGAATAGTTTTGAAAATTTATACATTTTTAAGGTATAAGGTATAAATTTTAGAGGACGTTCAACTGGTTCCCGCTCTTCTCCCTCCTCACCTTCAATCTCTACTGGAGCATCTTAAACCTTTGTCCTTGGACATTACCAATAGTTGAATTATTGCTTCATAACTTTTGAACTCTTTCTATAGGAAATCCTTCACGAACAACAATAGTAGTACCTCTAACCAATGAACACTAGTACCTCTGACGACTCCAAGGAACAACCTCAAAGACTTGATGTCGCAATGAACGTCATGGGATTAAGGCTTTGTGGTTCTAATACATTTCCCAAAACAGAGGGTAATTAACAAACTAACAGAATCTAAACTGCATAATCTTCTAATAACTAACTGTTAACACATGACTAACACGTGAGTAGCTATACAGTTTATTATATATATGTGTTAGCAATTTTGTTATATAAAATTACATTTTTGTTTCCCTTAAATAATATTATTGATTCTTTTAGTGTATAATATACTCACAACTTTTTTACAACATTTTTACAAATTGTTTTATAGCAGTTCTTATTGATTCGCATAATGGGCCTACCACTACATCATTTTTTTACTTACAGTAATCACTTATATATCTGTAATTTATAAAAAAAGCTTGTAGTTCTAGTATTTTCCTATTTTAGTGACCATAAAAAATTTTATAGATCTAAAATCTAAAACAAAATATAAAGCTCAAAAAAATAGCTCAACAAAAAAATTACAAATAGTAAAACTAAAAAAATTAAGTTCAATTAACCAATTTTATCAAATAAACAACCATGCCCTTTAAAAAATTCTAAACAGAAATAATTTTTTTCTTACCACACACAAAATAAAATAAAAAATAAAAAATCTTAGCAACTAGTTGTAGCAAAGTCAGAAGTTGAAACCGTTCATACAGTAACAGTAAAGCTACCTCCTAATCAAAGTTCTAGTTCCGTCCCTCATAGTGTTTGAATTGTATAGGAGATGTTTTTTAGGTTTGATTTTATTTAATTCATTGAAAAGAAAACCAAAACTAATGGCTAAACACCAAAATGTTGGTTGATTTTAGAAAATCCAATTTTTTAAGTTTTAAGTTAAAAATGTATAAATTTTCAAAACTATTCTCATTAATTTAAGCTATAAAAAAAAACATTTACTTTTTAAATAAAGTTAATAGTAAGATAAGAATTTTATTTATTAATTTTAAAAATACGACTTCATTTTAAGACATACCAAGTTTATATCATTGATCTCTCTCTGAGGCTTATCCTTGGAAAGTTCATGCAATATGCACGAGCGTATGCATGTGTGAAAACAATATGACTATAAGTGGAATTATATAGGTCAGAACACTGGTATTCAATTGGCGTCTGCATCTAACGTGAGAGATTAAACTTCTTCGTGCACACGAATGAAACACGTATATCACAAACTCCTCAACACCTATATTCCATGTCTTTAAAAATCTACAAATCTCTTTGATATATTAAATTTTGGTATACCTATATGATTAACTTGTATGAAGCTATAAATGGTCTCTGATTCTTAATTTGTATGTAAAAAATATGCACAATGTACCCTTTTCCATAACATAGACCATGTATACAGGTTGAACACTCTTTTTAATGGTTCTGTTATCTTAAATTGGAACCAAACTAGATATGAATATAGCTTAGGTAGTTTCAGAGAACAAATAGATCGGAGAGGACTAACAAAATAGGATTTTGACTTTGAAAACCTGAGATATATATATGATGTTTAAACTTTACACGAAAAGCTGTTTGAATAGGAAATTCTAAACCCTCTATTGTAATTGTCAAGACTCAGGAAGATACTTTGAGAGCGACATTTGGGTTGAATTTTCTTCATTGGTCAAGCGCAGAAGTCCAATATTGCTTGTGATCATTGTAACTTATTAAATTGACCAATAATTTGTTTCGTCAACCTATCATGTGCAATTTCTTGTCTTCAAAGCCTTGTAATCCGACGTATTGTACAGTGACTTTAATAAGTTTTGTAACATTTTCCTTCTACAATTCATACGTCTAGACTCTGGATTTCTTTTTCTTTCTAATTTAGCTTATTGGTTATATAAATCTTTTTGAACTTCACTTTTTAAGGTACCATTGTATTTTTACCTAACTTATATTTTTAAACAAAAAACCAATAGAAATAAACATTAATGGACTAAATTAATCCCAAAAGCTTAAGTCATTAATAAATAGTTAATTTAACCACTTAGATGCTATTGTAACACTCATGCGGACATAGACTCCCATTCACATGTAAGGCCTAGAGCCCTAGACTCCTCACAATAAGTGAGACAATACATGTGAAATTTTTTACTTCATGAGAGAATGTAGACTATAGACAAAGTAGAGGCTTGAACTCAAAATCATCTGCTTTAATACCATGATAAATGATTACTTATCCTATAATAAAATGGAAAGAATAAAATGAAGAAATTTAGAGTCTAGAGAAAGTTTGAGAGAGAGAAACAATAAACAATCGACGTAGTTTAGCTTGAGAACATACTTCCACAATGAAAGCCTTAAATAGTTACATCTTTGCTATTATAAATTATATATTCTAATGAGCACATGAAGGGAATATATTATATATAGTATGATAACCTAAAGCCAAGATAACCCATGGTATTTTAGAAAATATGGCAATTTATTTACAGTAATGTAATGATATAAACATTTTAATATACTCTTCTTCAAACTTAAGGGGGGAAAAAGACACGTGGCAAGCTGCAATGGTGAAGTACAAAGTGAATACTCAGAATGGGAAAAAGAATTTTTATTCAAACTCCTCAATAGTTCTAAGATACATCAATAAGCTCTCTCTCTCTCTCTCATCCCTATATCCCTTTTTTAAAATCTTTTTATACTAGTTTCCAATGAGAATCATGGATGAATTTGAGGGCTTGAATGGAATATGAAACTTATGTTGCAACTCGAGGACTACCTCTAGAATGGAGCTTCGGTACCAAACTACTATTTCATATTTGTTTTGCCTTTGAGAAGTGTTTGGTCAAAGAAAAACAAAGAACTACTTTTTGTAAAGTTAATATCAAAGGTCAAGATATGCATCAAACCGTAAGTACAAAGCTAGAAAGAATTAGTTTTTGAAAAAGAAAAGGGATTTGATCAATATCACTGTCCACCGAAATTCATTTCCCATTCTTGGCAATTATAAGAAACACATGAATGTAAACTTAAAAACACAGTTGAAACAGTTCAAGCTAATGTTTATCTTTGCCTATCGTTTTAATAAATAAAACAATGTTTATTTTGTTGGAACCAAGAAAAACAACTTAATATTGAATGCACCAAACTATTTTGTAATTACAGCCACCAGTAAACACAATTTCACTATTTATCACTTTAGGGGTTCTTCACAATCGCACAAAAGTCACAACTAAGACACTGAACAACAAATCCCATCAACTATTTGAAAAGAATGATAAAAAGAAAAGTCCTAAATCGGATGCACAGTAAGCTGAATAAATGCAGGCTGAATACAAAACTGCATGCATAGCTAGTGTCATGTTGAACTAAGATAATCCGAAATTCAACTTGTCATAACCAAAATAAAAAGTACTTGACTCTTTTCTCCACATCCATCCTTATCATTCTCAATAACCTTATAATGGCTGTCACCATTAATCTTATTGACCTCAACCATTTATGAATCCTGTTATCTATAGTTTCTCCCAGGCCTAATCTTGGTTGACATGTTATGGTAACACTATCATCTTCATCTTCATCATCAGTATAATCTGTTGCATGGTGTCTCGGGAAGATATGTGTGTTTGCAAAGGCAAAACTACTGCCCCTTCTGACCTCTTCTCCTCCTTCCTCTTCTTCTACTAATAAATGGGGTGGAGTCTGCAGCAATTCCTGTTCCCATTGATCTTCAGCACCCGCAGCAAATTCAAGATAATCCACGCCTGCCATCGCTAAAGCTTCAAATGAAACTGCCATGATTCGTGCAACTTAACGAGGTACAACTGGATTAATAATCTTTTTCTTAATGTAGTACTGGCTCAAAGATTGTTTGTAAGCTACTTCCAATTCTATTTTGATAACGAGTTTCCTCTCTACGCGACCTTTATATATGCAACCGATAAAAGAAAGACACCAATTCTTCTTTCTAGCTAAGTTTCTACAGTCACGGGATAGCATACAAATCAAACGAAGGTTTCTCTTCAGAGCTAGAGTGAGATGTCATAGGATTAAATCATGTTTAAAAAAAAGGCATTGTTCTCGTGACCATCCTTTGAGTCATCTTGCCCGCCTCAAAATAAAATGCTAAGGACATATGGTTATATACTTATATGATGTCAGGCTGTCAGCCTATATTGCAGGTGATGATTAAAGCCATGATGCAAGCTTGGTAGCTTACTAGCTGACTACGTTTTTTTTTTTTTTTTTTTTTTTTTTTGGTGGAAAGACATTTCAATTCTCATTAAACAGAAATAGAACTGGATACATCCTGAGTACATGCGGACTCAATGAGGCTGGGAGTTTCCTCCAACCAAACTTGAAAGTCATCAAGTTGTTTTGCAAATTGAGCTAAAATATGGGTTGGCCTATTGCTTTGCCTTTTTACATGAGAGAAACTGAAAAAACTAAAATTTTGAACTAAAGATAAAATACTAGATATGATGGTCTCAATGGATGAGGGAGGATCGGATGTGCCCAATAGAGACCGGTAAATAAGCAGCGAATCCGTCTCAAAAATCACTTCTCTAAAGCCCATTTCCCAAGCAAAGACTGTAGCCACCTCCATAGTTTTTGCTTTGATCTCCAATGCTGCCAGGGGCACCGGAATTTTTCTGCTCATAGCTGCCATGACTCTACCTTCATAGTCCCTCACCAACATGCCCATCCCTGCTGCTTTCTGAACCGAGAACACAGCACCATCTAAATTCAGCTTGTATCTAGGATTCTCGGGTGGGTGCCATTTGATTACTTTAGATGGGTTACTGGGGCGAAGCACTACATTTGCGGAACGGTATTCCTCAACCAAAGCCATTGCATTGTGAACAAGTACCTTAACCGGTTTTCTTGTGCCACCATGCCTAAGTACATTCCTATTTTTCCAGATTTCCCAACACACAGTCACAGTTTTTTCCAACAAATCAGAGATTGTGGAGCCACACCTAATAATTTGCCATATCACATCAATGAAACCCCATCTATCCTCAGGTTGGAAGGGAAGGACTAGTTTGCTATGACTCCATACCTCAGCCGCCTTATCACAGAACCAAAATAAGTGGCTGTAGTTTTCTGGCTCCTTTCCACATATCTCACAAAGGTCATTAGCTATGATGTGTCTCCTTTTCAGGTTTTCTTTGGTTGATAGAATGCCATGGCAAGCCTTCCAAGCAAAACTTCTGATTTTGTTTGGCGTGTTCATACCCCAAATGGACCTCTAGATTTGCTTCATCACTGATCCGTCTGAGCACTCCCCCACACTACCCCTGTCAAGCCCCTCCTTTAGACTTTTGTAGGCGCTCCTCATTGTAAACTTACCATTGGGGTTGCTATCCCGTATACAGCGGTCCTGAGGTAGATGCAAGCTCAGGGGTATTCCAAGAACCAAGTCTGCCTCCTCAGCCCCTAACACCTGTCTGACTAGTTGAGCATTCCACTCCTTTTTCTCTGGATCAATAAGGGCGCTAAATTTAGTATCATTAGGCAAGGTATGGTCCGTGGGAGACAGGATTTTTTGTGAAGCAGTAGAAGGTACCCACTTGTTCGACCATAGGAGGATGCTATTTCCGTTCCCAACACGCCATTTCATACCCTTCTGCACCACCTCCTGGGTTGACATGATGCTTCTCCATGCAAAGGATGGGTTTCGGCCTAGTAAGGCTTAGGCAAAATTGCAATTCGGGAAATACTTTGCCTTAAAGACCCTATAAAACAAGGACTTAGGGTGATTTTGTAGACGCCAAACTTGTTTGGCAAGAAGAGCCTTGTTGAAAGTTTTTAGGTCCCGAAAACCCATTCCCCCCTTTTCCTTAGGGAGACACAGCTTGTCCCAACTCAGCCAAACCATTTTCTTCTCCTCTTTTTTCTGCCCTCACCAGAATTGACTCACCATGCTTGTAAGCTCATCACAGATGGAGTTTGGGAGTTTGAAGCAGCTCATTGTGTAGGTTGGCACCGCTTGAGCTACTGCTTTTATAAGGATTTCCTTGCCAGCTGGTGAGAGAAGCTTCTCCTTCCAACCAGCCACTTTCTTTGCCACCTTCCCCTTTAATTAAGCGAAAGAGTTGGTTTTTGACCTGCCTATGAGTGAAGGAAGCCCAAGGTAAGTCTCGTGTTGTTTGATCACCTGAGCTTCAAACAGAGTCTTAATATCTTCTTGCACCCCCGTATTCGTGTTTCGGCTGAAGTACAAAGAAGTTTTTTGCTTATTTAGCTGCTGCCCCGAGGATTCTTCATACACTTTGAGGATTCTCATAATTTCAGCACTTTCTTCATTGGTGGCACGGCGAAAGATAAGACTATCATCGGCAAAAAATAAGTGGCAGAGCTTTGGCCCGCTCTTACTTGCTGAAATTCCCCTTAACCTTCGATCTTGGACGGCCTAGTGTAGCATGGCAGAAAGGCCTTCCGCACAAAGAAGGAAGAGGTAGGGCAAGAGCGGGTTACCTTGGCGCAGATCCCTTGAAGGAGTGATGTGACCTTGGGGAATGCCATTGATACAGATGGCATATGTGACTGAGCTGACACATTGCATAATGAGTGCCACCCACCTCCCTGAGAAGCCCAATTTAAGCATGATTTGTTGAAGACATCTCCATTCAACCTGATCGTATGCTTTGCTCATATCTAATTTGAGAGCCATCTCCCCTATCTTCCCCTTCTGTTTTTGGCTGATATGGTGCATGGTTTCTGATGCTACTAGAGCATTATCTGTGATTAGCCGTTTCGCTAAAAATGCACTTTGGTTTTTACACATAATTCTTGGCAGATTTTTTTTGAGTCTATTTGTAATGGCCTTAGATGCGATCTTGTACGCCACGTTACAAAGACTAATGGGGCGAAAATCTGTCACTAATTTTGGATCTTTCACTTTTGGGATTAACACTATATGGGTCTCATTAAAATTTTGGGGGGTTAAGCCACAGTTTAAAAAATCCAGAATAGTTTTAGAGACAATAGAGCTTACCGTGGGCCAGTAGTTTTGGTAGAAGACCGGGGGCATTCCATCTGGGCCAGGTGCTGTGGTTAGGAACATCTGTTTCAGAGCTCTCTCTACCTCACTGGCTTGGAAATCCCGCAGTAGTGAGCTATTCATTTGACCCGTGACTTTACAGTGGATAGCATTGAGAAGCTCCTCATTCACCATCGGGTTTGAAGTAGTGAAGAGAGAATCAAAATACCCTACAAAATTTTTGCCAACTACATCCATATCCTCCTGCCATGCCCCAGTAGAGTCCTGGATTCTATCAATGGTGTTTCGTTGAAACCTGCTAGAAGCTTTGGTGTGAAAAAAGGAAGTGTTTTTATCACCCGACTTTAGCCAATTAATCCGAGACCTTTGGTGCCACATGATTTCCTCTGTGTCTAGCAGACTATTAATCTCTCTTTGTGTGCGATGAATTTCCTCCATTATTGGTGTGCTTCCTTTCTGACATTCTAAAATCCCCAATTTTGTTTGCAATGAAGCTAATTTCTTTCCCACGTGACCAAAGTAATTTTTGTTCCAGTGAGTCAAGGAAAGGCGGCATTCTTCAAGACAATGATAAAGGGGTGAACCTGATCCCCTACACATACCTTTGAGCCAAGCGGAGGTAACAACATCAGCACATGTCTCCACTTTAAGCCACATTGTCTCAAAGCGGAAGGGTTTGGGTCCCCGTCTTCTCTGGGACGTCGACGGGCTATCTTTTAGCAAGAGCATACAATGATCAAAAGAAGAGTTGGCTTTATGAAATAAACGCTTCTTTGGGAATATTGTTGCCTAACCCGTGGAGACCAATGCTCTATCCAGGCACTCCCTCACCCATCCCCTGTTTCCTAAACGCCTACTCCAAGTGTAATCTTGGGCAATGTAGCCCAGATCACGCAGCTAACATGAGTTTATCGCCTCACAAAACTTGGCCATTTGACGCCCTGGCCATGAACTTCCTCCTTCTTTCTCTCCACTGTGCATTAATTCGTTGAAATCTCCAGCACACACCCACGGCAAACTATTCATACTAGACAAATTTTTAAGCAAAAGCTAAGACTCTTCCCTTTTGCTAGTGTCCGGGTTATCG
This sequence comes from Quercus suber, assembly GCF_002906115.3. NCBI lineage: Eukaryota > Viridiplantae > Streptophyta > Magnoliopsida > Fagales > Fagaceae > Quercus > Quercus suber. The sequence goes on from NW_027069475.1 coordinate 2,579,895, forward strand.
TAGAAACCTGTGAACCTCCAGTTCTGAGACCCAGCACCTTGATTAATGATAGCATCAATATGGCTCTCTGAAAAGGATTGAACAGAAACAGACAGGTCTTTCTTCCATAAAAGTGCCAAACCCCTACTCCTATGATTGCTTGGCACCACCAAACCTTGGGTTCTCTTCAAACCCTCCTTGATTACATCAAACTCAGCAACAACAAGTTTAGTTTCCATTAAAAAAATTAAAATGGGATTTTCAGAAGACACTACTTTCTCAAGGGCTCGAACTGTGCGGCGGTTCCCAAGCCCCCGACAGTTCCAGACTAGTGCACTCATTGATCCCGGCGGAGTTGCTTAGCAAACTCCGCTGATCCCAGATGTTTTGCCATCAACTGACCCACAGCCGAAACCTGAGCCTCCATTTTGTTCCTTTTTTCACTGAGTACGTTCTGTTGAAGATCTCTGAGAGGAACCATATCCTTTCTCTTGACACCGATAGCCTTTTCTCCACCACTACGATCTTTCCCCTCCACCGATTCTCTTGACAATCGTTTCCAGGTACCCATGTTTTCAGCTCCTCGGCCTCCATTTGCCCTTGCTTCTGCCGCCGATACAACCGAAATGTTTTCTTTACCCAAACTTTTTTTGTGAGTGAACTGTTTGCCCGAAGTGTGCCCTTCATCTTCAGATATAAGACTGCTGGGTAGTGTGGAGGTACTGATCTGGGCTAAAGACCGTGCCTTCTTAAATTCAGTCTTCAGCGTTCGTGGGCTCGTGGGCTCGTGGTCTCCTTTGACCGAGCTAGAGAGTTAGGCCTATCAGTAGTGTTTGTAGCCCCACCACTCCTCTTAAAGGCTATATGGGCTCCCAAACTTCTTTCGGGGCCCAAGATTACATTATGCTCACCTTGGGGCCCATTTGGTTGAGATGGCATCCCTTAAGAATTGATCACGTGACTCTCCTTTTCTGCTATTTCCTCATTTGGGCAATCAAATTTGTTAATAGCTCTGTCAATGTCCCTTAACTGATCCGAAAATAGAACAGAGCTAAATATTGGAGGTGAAGTGTTCTCCATTTCTAAATCCGCCGCCATGTGGAAGTCTGTACTCTGTGGATCGGAACCACCACTGCAGCTCCTTACCGTCGCCTTTAGACGGGCTTTGGGAGATCTCGGGGGCAGAGCATCGGTCTTCCCATTACTTTTCCCTCCCCCTCCCCCTCCGTTGGTCTTTCGCTTCTCAACCTCTGCAACCATGGGTCGTTGGAGGCGCTCAAGGTCCAACCGCAGCCATGGTCCAAATTGCCTGTCTTCCGATCCAGGGGATTCCTTGCTATTTATCTAGAGAGGGCAGTCTCTGTCATCATGGTCAAGCTTTTTGCACCAGCAAAAAATGGGAAGGCGCTCATACCGGAAGTCTACCCATCCTGTATTCGAATGTCCCATCCTTATGGTTTTTCCTCGGCTCAAAGGTTGAGTGATATCAAGCTTCAAACGGACCCTGAGGTACTTCCCCATGCTAAAGCCTTTGACCCCCACATCAATCTTTTCCACCTCGCCTAAAGGCGCAGCTAACTTCTCTGCAGCCGTCTTGGTCTGCATTCTCAATGGTAGCCCGTGAATCTAGATCCAAAAGGGAACCTTGTCAAAGTTGATAATAGAGACTGAATCTCCAGCTTCCAGCTTGTGTAGGATTATTAAGTATTTGTCGAAGGACCATGGGCTCGACCATAGTACTCGGTCATATCTTCCTCATTCTGAAAAGAAAAGAGCACTGTATTGTCACTAGTATCCTGAACCTCAAAATTTTCCGATGTTTTCCAAATGGGCTTCAGTGCTTTTATCACCGCCTCCAGATTTATTCGTCTCTTTGTTAAAAACTTTCCTGCAACAATCCACCCCTCCGTCGCTATTTGATCATCAAGAACCACCTCATCCCCCTTGTGTTTTGTTAGATTTAGTTTCTCGTATTGTCTTGATAAGTCCTCCATGATAGACTTGGTCAGACAAAGGAGAAAAGGTACCCACTTTTCTACCTACACAAGAGAAACTTTTCTTGTCAAAGACAAGCGCCGTTTTTCACGTCTAGGGTTTCAAGAGAAACCTAGAGAGAAAACCTTTTTACCTCCTATATCTACTAGCTGACTACGTTTATAGAAAGTAGAAAAGAGATTTTTTGTTCTTTTAAAATGTGTAATTCATAGAAACATTTTTTGGCATGTCATTCATTGATACTGTGAATGCTCTTAAACAATAGTAAGAGCAAGTGATGAATACATTTATTTTGTAGCTACCCAACACAGACATCAATGGAGCATCAGCATTGGTGGTGCCAAAAATTTAGTAATTTGGCACCACAAAAAGCTATTTTATCTATTTTACAAAACACTTAACATCAGTAGTTTTACTTTAACATTCAACAAATTTTTTGGCTTTCCCTCCATCATTGCAGCATGCTTTTTATTATTGGTGGGGCTAAAAAGCAATGCTAATGCTATTGTACCAAGAAAATAGCGAGAAGGAGGGCGGTAGTTTCCTCACCTCCAAGATGAAATTGGACCAAACAAGCTCCGGACTGGCTCATGATCTATACCTCTTCGGTGGCTTACAATTAAGGTTTAAGGAAGAAGTTATGCATTGGCTTATGTTCCGAAACTTCTTGGGATTTATTCAGTAAAGCATCTTCTTTTTCATTTAATTCCTTATAATTTGCCCTGTAGTTAGAAAGTAGCTCAAAGTGGCATTCCCATTACCTTAAATAATCAATGGCCTTGCTAAGAGTACTGTGATTCAATACCACTGCCCGGTGGTCTTCATGAGAAGAATCTGAGTTCAAATTTGACTCTCCTATTTTTTTTAGGTAGTGTTTGTTATACACAAACTTGTGTGTAAAATTTAAGTTTGTGTAACAAAGTGTATGTAAAGAGTATTTATTTAATTTTTAATTTTTAATTTTAATTTTAATTAATTTTATTTTTTGATTTTTCAAAGACTATAAGTTATGATTTAGTGTGTTACTTCTCTATCTACTCAAGGAGAAAGGAGAAAGTCTAGGGTTTAACCTATGAAATTCGAACCCTACTAAAATTTTCTCTTTATCACGAAGTAATTATTGCTGTAAATACTATATACGTGCTCCTCACTCTTACATTTTAGGAACATGTACCTCATATGGCACATTTTGAACCTTTGATTTTAGTACAATCAAGAGATCATCTTGGATAAACTTTAGGAGTAATTAGGAGTTGAGACAACTTCAGTAGTTATATAGTTCTTGTACAACTTTGGAGTTTCTACTCTTTTTTCTCTATCCCTCTGCTTCATTAGTATCAATAAATTAAGAGTGGTGTTTATTACACACATTCTATTATACACACTTTCTCACACACACTCAAACTATACATAAATTGTGACTTAAAGTCACAATTTTCAAGTTGGAAAACAATTTGTGTGCAATTTATGTGTGCGAGAGTATGTATAGCAGGGCATGTGAACTAGTTTTTACCCATAAATTTATTGCCAAGAGAGTTTCATAGGACCCACATTCCGGTTTTGGGGGTGCATGCTTGTAATTTATGTGTCTTACCATTGAACAGTTTCCACCTATTGAAGCATCAAATCTAAAGCTTTAACAATCCCTTTAGAAAAAGGAGCCGAGAAGGGCTCTGTGAAGTCCTAATTGGGTCCATATATATGATTCTAACTCTTGTGTGTCATTTTACATCTCTAGATATTTTATCCAGCGTTAATTGTAAAGTTGTAATTCTTCACCACCTTCCTTTTTATCTATTACTGGTCCTTGACTACTACAGCAAAAGTGAGAATCTTTATATATTCATGTTCTTTTCATGTTGCGAATGTATTCACTATTCTTTTCCTCTTTTTCGGTTAACTTCAAAGAAGGCATTCACTCTCATCAAAGACCTTCACCGACAACTAAACCATGAGCCTAATATTATAAATCCCACAGAAAGAAGGCAAAACAAGGAGTTCGAATCAAATAAAGGCAATCTACTTCTCCTATATTCTAAATAAATCTTTAAGAGCAAGACTTATGTACAGTACTTAGGTGCTGTTCCTTATGTTCCTCTTTTAAGATTCTAGTATGAGTATTTTTTCTCATGGGATTAAAATATATTTTTTAGTTAAGTAATCACATGACTAAATTTTAAGATGAGAATCTAAGAAATAACACCTAAGTACTATACCTTAGTTTTGTCCAATCTTTAATTATGAAAACCCAATTTTCTATGTGTTCAAATAGTATGAGAAGGATTTCAGAGTAACCTTAAAGATTGAGAGCTCATGGCGTTTAAAAAGTATAATAGTATATGTCTGTTTCGATGAAAGTAGAATAGAGACCAGTAGGGACCAGAATGTCTTGGTCATCATTTCAGAACTCGTGTTATTATCATTTTCACTACATAGACCTTCCAATAAAAGCTTAATTCCTTTAATGAACTGGCTAAAACTGCAAAAATTAGACTGCACCAAAGTTATAAAGGAGATGTGACCATGGACACATATGGTGGCAAGTTTGGTAGCCTAGCTCTGCCACCTGTGTGTGATATGTGATAGGAGTTGGGACCATTGACAGTGTGTATTAGAAGCATCCTGAATATTTGAGCTAAATTACACAATTCGCTTCTGTTGATTCTACCCAATAAACAGCTTTTTTGTTCAAAGAAATGGAGAATAAGCTATGAACCGAGGTCGCTCAAACTTACACAAACACTACTTAATCCCCGCAATAAATTTCACACGTGAGATCGAACTTACTGTTATGCTAAAAGATAAAATATTGCTCTCAGAATACTGAATGATTCCTCGATGAGACGAAATAATTGAAGATGACTTTCTAGTGGTAATCCTGTAGTCTCTTTAGCATCCATGCTAATTGCAGAGTCTAACACCACTAGGGATGTTGATAGCTCAGTGTATATATGTTCTTCCAAACCTTCAACAATTTTATCCCTACACCCAAACAGTGACTGGGGCAACAGAGGATCCTGATTATTGGCTGATTCCACACACTGCATTATCGGCACCTGCCATTGCTAGAGCTTCGATAGACCTTATTGCTTGCTTCTGAGTTCTCTCACATTATTGTCATTTCCCATTGATTCAGATAATGGTATTTATAGGTTCTAATACATATTCACAAAACAGAGGGTAATTAACAAACTACAGAATCTAGTAACTGCCTAATCTTCTAATAACAAACTGTTAACACGTGACTAACACGTGGTAGTTATACAGTTTATTACTTCCTCCGTCCCAAATTGTTGGTCTTATATTCCACTTTGGGACGACTTAAAATATTGCCATGTTTCTAAAAAGTAAATGTCATTCTTTTTTTATAGCTTAAATTAATGAGAATAGTTTTGAAAATTTATACATTTTTAAGGTATAAATTTTATGAGGACATTCAACTGGTTCCCGCTCTTCTCCCTCCTCACCTTCAATCTCTACTGGAGCATCTTAAACCTTTGTCCTTGGACATTATGAATAGTTGAACTTATTGCTTCATAACTTTTGAACTCTTTCTATAGGAAATCCTTCATGAACAACGAACACTGTACCTTTGACCAACGAACACTAGTACTTCTGACCAACTCCAAGGAACAACCTCAAAGACTTGATGTTGCAATGAACGTCACTGGGATTCAGGCTTTGTGGTTCTAATACATATTCCCAAAACAAAGGGTAATTAACAAACTAATAGAATCTAGTAACTGCATAATCTTCTAATAACTAACTGTTAACACATGACTAACAAGTGAGTAGCTATACAGTTTATTACTTCCTCCGTCTCAAATTATTGGTCTTGTATTCCATTTTGAGATGACCCAAAATATTGCATTGTTTTTAAAATTAGAAGCCACTAGTTTACTAATTTTCCTATTATACACCTACTTTGTTTTTGGGATCATTAAAAAAAAAAAATCTCTAATAATGTATTGTAGTAGCTGGCCAGGAGTATTTTTTTTATATTTGATTTAAAGGATTATTATGTATATGTGTTAGCAATTTTGTTATATAAAATTACATTTTTGTTTCTCTTAAACAATATTATTGATTCTTTTAAGCATAATATTATAATCGCAAGCTTTTTTTTTACAACATTTTTACAAATTGTTTTGGTAGTAGATTCTTATTGGTTCGCATAATAGGCCCACCACTCACATCATTTTTTTACTTACCAGTAACCACTTATCATATCTGTAATTTATAAAAAAAAAAAAAAAAAAGCTTGTAGTTCTAGCATTTTCCTTATTTTAGTAATCGCGTGATGTAGAAACTTAGCTAGAAAGAAGAATTGGTGTCTTTCTTTTATCGGTTGCATATATAAAGGTCGCGTAGAGAGGAAACTCGTTATCAAAATAGAATTGGAAGTAGCTTACAAACAATCTTTGAGCCAGTACTACATTAAGAAAAAGATTATTAATCCAGTTGTACCTCGTTAAGTTGCACGAATCATGGCAGTTTCATTTGAAGCTTTAGCGATGGCAGGCGTGGATTATCTTGAATTTGCTGCGGGTGCTGAAGATCAATGGGAACAGGAATTGCTGCAGACTCCACCCCATTTATTAGTAGAAGAAGAGGAAGGAGGAGAAGAGGTCAGAAGGGGCAGTAGTTTTGCCTTTCCAAACACACATATCTTCCCGAGACACCATGCAAAAGATTATACTGATGATGAAGATGAAGATGATAGTGTTGCCATAACATGTCAACCAAGAGTAGGCCTCGGAGAAACTATAGGTAACAGGATTCATAAATGGTTGAGGTCAATAAGATTAATGGTGACAGCCATTATAAGGTTATTGACAATGATAAGGATGGATGTGGAGAAAAGAGTCAAGTCCTTTTTATTTTTGATGTAGAACAGACAGCACATGCCTTCCTGGAGCAATAAGGGCGCAGGAAAACATAACGCAAGATCAAAGGGGGGTGCCATTAGGGGCCATCAGATGTAACAGTGTCAGAATTGCATGAAATTTGGCAGGTTGAAGGGAAACGGTGTTCTGATCCAGTTCATGATATCATGAATGTCGCCAAATTTTAGGCAAATTCCTACGTTAAGGCCCCGAAAACAGTGTTTTTGCTATTTATAGTAAAATTTGTTTTTCCTTAATAACTTTTAGTTTAAAAGTTAGAATAAGATCCCGTCTGTTTTGGGACGACCCTTAAGGTCAGTAGTTTATGATTCTGTGTTTAACTCAATTTTGCCATTTTTGGTAAAATTTAGTAATTTTGTCACCTAATCGCTTAATTAGTGCGAATTAGGGTTTTAAACGTTTTTGCTCAGTATTTATATGTTTTATAGCCGTCATAGGCAAAACAGACTATTATCAATAAACACAGACTTTTGTCAAATTTTCTTTTCTGGTGGATTCTAGTTTTATCTCCTTGTGGATTCAGGGAAACCCTCGTGGATTCAGGGAAACCCCTCGTGGATTCGAGGTTTACTACCAGAAACTAACAATTTAGTTTCTGTTTCATCAAAAGAGCATCGTGTGTGCTTCTCTTCAGGCTTCCGCAACATCAATTTTGGTTACGATAAGTTGAATTTCGGATTATCTTAGTTCAACATGACACTAGCTGTGCATGCAGTTTTGTGTTCAGCCTGCATTTATTCAGCTAGCTTACTGTGCATCCAGTTTAGGACTTTTCTTTTTATCATTCTTTTCAAATAGTTGATGGGATTTCTTGTTCAGTGAATCAGTGTCTTGGTTGTGACTTTTGTGCGATTGTGAAGAACCCCTAAATTGATGAATAGTGTAATCGTGTTTACTGGTGGCTGTAATTATAAAATAGTGTGGTGCATACAATATTAAGTTGTTTTTCTTGGTTCCAACAAGATAAACATTTTTTATTTTATTAAAACGATAGGCAAAGATTAACATTAGCTTGAACTGTTTCAACTGAGTTTTTAAGTTTACATTCATGTGTTTCTTATAAATGCCAAGAATGGGAAATGAATTTCGGTGGACATGTGATATTGATCAAATCCCTTTTCTTTTTCAAAGACTAAGTCTTTCTAGCTTTGTACTTGCGGTTTGATGCATATCTTGACCCTTGATATTAACTTTACGAAAAGTAGTCTTTGTTTTTCTTTGACCAAACACTTCTCAAAGGCAAAACAAATATGAAATAGTAGTTTGGTACCGAAGCTCCATTCTAGTGGTAGTCCTCGAGTTGCAACGTAAGTTTCATATTCCATTCAAGCCCTAAAATTCATCCATGATTCTCATTGGAAACTAGTATAAAAAGATTTAAAAAAGGGATATAGGGATGAGAGAGAGAGAGAGAGAGCTTATTGATGTATCTTAGAACTATTGAGGAGTTTGAATAAAAATTCTTTTTCCCATTCTGAGTATTCACTTTGTACTTCACCGTTGCAGCTTGTCACGTGTCCTTTTTTCCCCCCTTCAGTTTGAAGAAGAGTATATTAAAATGTTTTATATCATTATATTACTGTAAATAAATTGCCATGTTTTCTAAAATACCATGGGTTATCTTGGCAAAGATGAAACTATTTAAGGCTTTCATTGTGGAAGTATGTTCTCAAGCTAAACTACATCGATTCTTTTGTTGTTCTCTCTCTCAAACTTTCTCTAGATTCTAAATTTCTTCATTTTATTCTTTCCATTTTATTATAAGATAAGTAACCATTTATCATGGTATTAAAGCAGATGATTTTGAGTTCAAGCCCTCTACTTTGTCCAATGTTTTGTCTCACTTTTTGTGAGGAGTCTAGGGCTCTAGGCCTTACATGTGAATGGGAGTCTATGTCCGCATGAGTGTTACAATAGCATATAAGTTGTTAAATTAACTATTTATTAATGACTTAAGCTTTTGGGATTAATTTAGTCTATTAAAGTTTATTTCTATTGGTTTTTTTGTTTAAAAATATAAGTTGGGTAAAAATATAATTGTACCTTAAAAAGTGAAGTTTAAAAAAATTATATATAACCAATAAGCTAAATTAGAATCCTATCAAAAAAAAAAAAAAAAGAAGCTAAATTAGAAAGAAAAAGAAGGATTTAGATCCTCTAAATTTTCTAGAGTACTCTACCAAATAGATTTTCTTAAATCTTAACCATTATTTAATGATTTAATGGTCAAGATTCTGCCATATCAGCATTCCACTAACAATATTCTTAAAATAATAAAATAATGTTGGAAACTTATTAAATCATTAAATCATTAAAGAGTGGTTAGGATTTAAGAAAATCTACTAGTAGAGTACCCTAGGAAATCTAGAGGATCTGAATCCGAAAAAGAAATCCAGAGTCTAGACATATGAATTGTAGGAGGAAAATGTTACAAAACTTATTAAAGTCACTGTACAAAACATCGGATTTCAAGGCTTTGAAGACAAGTAATTGCACATGATAGATTGACGAAACAAATTAGTGGGATAAATTTAACAAGTTACAATGATCACAAGCAATATTGAGACTTCTGCGCTTGACCAATGGAGAAATTCAACCCAAATGTCGCTCTCAAATTATCTTTCTGAGTCTTGACAATTACAATAGAGAGGTTTTGAATTCCCTATTCAAACAGCTTTTCGTGTAAAGTGCAAATATCATATTATATATCTCAGTTTTTCAAAGTCAAAATCCTATTTTGTTAGTCCTCTCCGATCTATTTGTTCTCTGAAACTACCTAAGCTATATTCATATCTAGTTTGGTTCCAATTTAAGATAACAGAACCATTAAAAAGAGTGTTCAACCTGTATACATGGTCTAATGTTATGGAAAAGGGTACATTGTGCATATTTTTTACATACAAATTAAGAATCAGAGACCATTTATAGCTTCATACAGTTAATCATATAGGTATACCAAAATTTAATATATCAAAGAGATTATTTAGATTTTTAAAGACATGGAATATACGGTGTTGACGAGTTTGTGATAAATGTGTTTCATTACGTGTGCACTGAGAAGAAGTTTATAATCTCTCACGTTTGATGCAGACGCCAATTGAATACCAGTGTTCTGACCTATATAATTCCACTTTTTTTTTTCTTTTTCTTTTGAGAAACAAACACACACACAAAAGAGAGAGGGAAATGGATTTTAACACAAAGGTATACCATAACTCCACTCAAAAGCTATAGTAACTTTTAAGGAATGATAGAGCAAATTATACTATACACAACACACTCTCTTAAACAATATGAGACAATTACTCTTTTTTTTTTTTTTTTTTTTTGAGAAACAAACACACACACATCATTTTCACACATGCATACGCTCGTGCATATTGCATGAACTTTCCAAGTGATAAGCCGCAGAGAGAGATCAATGATATAAACTTAGTAAATGAAAAGCCCGTGATATTCTTCCTAATATCGACCGCTCTTTTTCTACAACCTCTTTTGGAAGAGAGTCTATCCTCTATTCTATTTTAGTATGTCTTAAAATGAAGTCATATTTTTAATATTAATAAATAAAATTCTTATCTTACTATTAACTTTAATTAAAAATAAATGTTATCCTTTTTTTTTTTTTTTATAGCTTAAATTAATGAGAATAGTTTTGAAAATTTATACATTTTTAATTTACAACTTTTCTAAAAATGACCAACATTTTGGTGTTTAGCCATTAGTTTTGGGTTTTTTTTTCAATGAATAAAATAAAATCAACCTAAAAAACATACTCCATCCTATACAATTTAAACACTATCAGGGACGAAGCCAGAACTTTGAGTTAGAAGGGGCGGTTTTACTGTTGATTGTATGCAATGGTTTCAACTTCTGACTTTGCTACAACTTAACTGCTAAGATTTTTTATTTTTTATTTTATTTTTGTGTGTGAGTAAGAAAAAAAATTATTTTTGTTTATAATTTTTAAAGGTATGGTTGTTTATCTTGGATAAAATTGGTTAATTGAGCTTAATTTTTTTTAGTTTTACTATTGGTAATTTTTGTTGTTGAGCTATTTTTTGGGCTTGTATATTTTGTTTTAGATCTATAAATTTTTTTTATGGTTACTAAAATAAGGAAAATGCTAGAANCAGTGGGTCCCGTGCACTGTGCATGGGACCCACCACCTCGTTGACAACCAAATTTGCACTAGAATGGCACTATTCAGTGGGTCCTGAGCATGTTCATGGGACTCACAAACCTCTTTTTTCAATAACTTTTTCATTAAAAATGGGTCACATGGTATTATTCACACATTTAAAAATTATTGCTACAGTGTTTTCAATTTTTAGTTCTTAGCAAAATAAGTGGTATCCAAATGGACCCTGAGTCATAACTTATAAAGTCTTTGAAAAATCGAAAATAAATTAAATTAAATTAAAAATTAAATAAATACTCTTTACATACACTTTGTTACACAAACTTAAATTTTACACACAAGTTTGTGTGTAACAAACACTACCTTAAAAAAATAGGATTCGAACTTAGATTCTTCTCATGAAGACCACTGGGCAGTGCGTATTGAATCACAGTACTCTTAAAAACACAGTTGAAACAGTTCAAGCTAATGTTTATCTTTGCCTATCGTTTTAATAAATAAAAAATGTTTATTTTGTTGGAACCAAGAAAAACAACTTAATATTGTAGGCACCAAACTATTTTGTAATTACAGCCACAAGTAAACACAATTACACTATTTATCACTTTAGGGGTTCTTCACAATCGCACAAAAGTCACAACTAAGACACTGAACAAGAAATCCCATCAACTATTTGAAAAGAATGATAAAAAGTAAAGTCCTAAACTGGATGCACAGTAAGCTGAATAAATGCAGGCTGAATACAAAACTGCATGCACAGCTAGTGTCATGTTGAACTAAGATAATCAGAAATTCAACTTGTCATAACCAAAATAAAAAGTACTTGACTCTTCTCTCCACATCCATCCTTATCATTGTCAATAACCTTCTAGTGGCTGTCACCATTAATCTTATTGACCTCAACCATTTATGAATCCTGTTATCAATAGTTTCTCCCAGGCCTAATCTTGGTTGACATGTTATGGTAACACTATCATCTTCATCTTCATCATCAGTATAATCTTTTGCATGGTGTCTCGGGAAGATATGTGTGTTTGCAAAGGCAAAACTACCGTCCCTTCTGACCTCTTCTCCTCCTTCCTCTTCTTCTACTAATAAATGGGGTGGAGTCTGCAGCAATTCCTGTTCCCATTGATCTTCAGCAACCGCAGCAAATTCAAGATAATCCACGCCTGCCATCGCTAAAGCTTCAAATGAAACTGCCATGATTCGTGCAACTTAACGAGGTACAAGTGTACAACTGGATTAATAATCTTTTTCTTAATGTAGTACTGGCTCAAAGATTGTTTGTAAGCTACTTCCAATTCTATTTTGATAACGAGTTTCCTCTCTACGTGACCTTTATATATGCAACCGATAAAGAAAGACACCAATTCTTCTTTCTAGCTAAGTTTCTACAGTCACGGGATAGCATACAAATCAAACGAAGGTTTCTCTTCAGAGCTAGAGTGAGATGTCATAGGATTAAATCATGTTTAAAAAAAAAAAAAAAAGGCATTGTTCTCGTGACCATCCTCTCAGTCATCTTGCCCGCCTCCTCAAAATAAAATGCTAAGGACATATGGTTATATACTTATATGATGTCAGGCTGTCAGCCTATATTGCAGGCAGGGCCGGCTGAAGCTATAGGCGAGCTAGGCCACCGCCTAAGGCCCCCACTTATAAGAGGGCCTCCAAATAGTAATAATATAGTATATAATATTATTTTCCATCTGAGAAAAAAAAAATTACAAACGGCCATCACCATGAAGGCTTTTCTCACAGAGGCCCGTTTATCACATAGAAAAAAGCTGAAGTGACAAATTGACAATGTAACTAATCCCATCAGATCAGACCATCACCAAATCTTTAGCTTGCATAAGAAAAGATTACAAACGGCAAATTTATTAGCTTGCAGAAGAAAATATTACAAAAGCAGAAAGAAGAGGCAAATAAGAAAAGAAAGAAAAAAGAAAGAAGAAAAAAAAAACTCATTCTCTGACTTTCTTTATCTTGATTCTAAAAAAAATACTCATTAGTTGGCTTACTCATCAACTGTGTTGGCAATAGACTTGTGTGTTCACTGAAGGTTCGTTTTTGTTTTCTCTTCCTATGTCTCTTTCGTCTTCTTCATGTTTACTGCTGGGTATCTAGTTTTTTTTTCATGGGTGTCTGGGTTTTTTTTTTTTTTTTTTTTTTTTTTGGTTGAAGCTGAACTTTGGTTTGGTTCCTTTAGATTTCTCCAGAAGCCTTTTGATTCTTTGAATGGTCTGAATGGTCAATAGACCCATAAAGAGAAAAGAGTTAAAGTCTTACACATTTAGGCTAAATAGTCTTACACCTTTTGAATGGTCTGAATAGTCTAGTCTTACATGGATTTTTTTTTTTTTTTTTAAAGAAATCAGATAAAGGTATGGGAGTTAACTGTTAAGGTATTGATCCAATGATCTAGTCCTACATGTTCTCTTTTTTTTTTTTTTTTCTTTTCTTTTTTTTAAGAAATCAGATTTAAAGGGATAGTGGCCAGGTTTTAGTCTTAGTAGATCAAGTTGAGTCCTACACATTATGCTAAAAAAAAGGTTTACTGCTACAAAAAAAAAAAAAAAAGAGTATAATAACAAAATTATAAATTTAGAATAATTTACTTTGTTCTAATATTAATTTAATTTTTTTTTTGTGCAGGTTTAAAGTGTAAGTGATCATATTAAGTAAAGCGCAATTGTGCATTTGATAAAACAAGTTCTATTGTTTTATACATTAAATTTATTTTATTCTAGTTAAATTGTAATTTTTTTTATTATAGATTGTGTTTCATTTATTTCTAAAAATTTAATTAGTAATTTTGCCTCTCAAAAAGCAAGAAAAATAAATTTTAATTGAAAAAAATATATGAATTTATAATTAAATATAATAAAAAGCCCCGTTTAAAGCTTTCGCCTAGGGCCTCCAAATTCATTGAGCCGGCCCTAATTGCAGGTGATGATTAAAGCCATGATGCAAGCTTGGTAGCTTACTAGCTGACTACGTTTATAGAAGTAGAAAAAAAAAATTTGATCTTGAGTTCAAGCCGGTAGGTCTGTGTTCACGTGCTTCTCAATTAAAAAAAAAAAAAAAAAAAAGGCGTGAAATGCAGACCCAGGGTAGAATAATTTCTACCCAAATGCATACTTAGTGTGTTACTTCTCTATCTACTCAAGGAGAAAGGAGAAAGTCTAGAGTTTAACCCATGAAATTTGAACCCTACTAAAATTTTCTCTTTATCACTAGAAGTAATTGTTGCTGCATATAATATATACGTGCCCCTCACTCTTACATTTTAGGCACATGTACCTCATATGACACATTTTGAACCTTTGATTTTAGTACAATCAAGAGATCCTCTTGGATCAACTTTAGGAGTAATAAGGAGTTAGGACAACTTAAGTAGTTACATGGTTCTTGTACAACTTTGGAGTTTTTACTCTTCTTTAAGAGTGGTGTTTATTACATACATTCTATCATACACGCTCTCTCACACATGCTCAAACTGCACACAAATTGTGACTTGAAGTCACAAATTTCAAGTTGGAAAACAATTTGTGTGCAATTTGTGTGCGCGAGAGTATGTACAGCAGGGCATGTGAACTAGTTTTACCCATAAATTAACTGCCAAGAGAGTTTCATAGGACCCACATTCCGGTTTTGGGGGTGTATGCTTGTAATTTATGTGTCTTTACCATTGAACAGTTTCCACCTATTGAAGCATCAAATTTAATGCTTTAACCATCCCTTTAGAAAAAGGAGCCGAGAAGGGCTTTGTGAAGGCCTAATTGGGTCCATATATATGATTCTAACTCTTGTGTGTCATTTTACATCTCTAGATATTTTATCCAGCGTTACTTGTAAAGTTGTAATTCTTCACCACCTTCCTTTTTATCTACTACTGGTCCTTGACTACTACAGCAAAAGTGAGAATCGTTATATATTCATGTTCTTTTCATGTTGCGAATGTATTCACTATTCTTTTCCTCTTTTTCGATTAACTTCAAAGAAGGCATTCACTCTCATCAAAGACCTGCACCGACAGCTAAACCATTAGCCTATTATTATAAACCCCACAGAAAGAAGGCAAAACAAGGAGTTCGAATCAAATAAAGGCAATCTACTTGTCCTATGTTCTAAATAAATCTTTAAAAGCAAGACTTCTGTACAGTACTTAACGGTTGTTCTTTAAGTTTCTCTTTTAAGATTCTGTCATGTGTATTTTTTTTCATGGAATTAAAGTATATTTTTTAGTTAAGTAACCACATGGTTGAATTTTAAAATTCTGCCACGTGTATTTTTTCTCATAGGATTAAAATATATTTTTTAGTTAAGTAACTACATGACTGAATTTTAAGAAGAAAACTTAAGGAACAACACCTAAAAGTACTCTACTTAAGTTTTTTCCAATCTTTAATTATGAAAACCCAATTTTCTATGTGTTCAAATAGTATGAGAAGGATTTCAGAGTAACCTTAAAGATTGAGAGCTCATGGCGTTTAAAAAGTATAATAGTAGTATATGTCTGCTTCGATGAAAGTAGAATAGAGACCAGTAGGGACCAGAATGTCTTGGTCATCATTTCAGAACTCATGTTATTATCATTTTCACTGCAGAGACCTTCCAATAAAAGCTTAATTCCTTTAATGAACTGGCTAGAACTGCAAAAGTAGACTGCACCAAAGTTATAGAGGAGATGTGACCATGGACACATGGTGGCAAGTTTGGTAGCCTAGCTCTCCCACCTGTGTGTGATATGTGACAGGAGTTGGGACCATCGACGCTGTGTATTAGAAGCATCCTGAATATTTGAGCTAAATTACACAATTCGCTTCTGTTGATTCTACCCAATAAACAGCTTTTTTGTTCAAAGAAATGGAGAATAAGCTATGAACCGAGGTCGCTCAAACTTACACAAACACTACTTAATCCCCGCAATAAATTTCACACATGTGAGATCAAACTTACTGTTATGCTAAAAGATAAAATATTGCTCTCAGAATACTGAATGATTACTCGATGAGACGAAATAATGGATGATGACTTTCTAGTGGTAATCCTGTAGTCTCTTTAGCATCCATGCTAATTGCAGAGTCTAACACCACTAGGGATGTTGATAGCTCAGTGTATATATGTTCTTCCAAACCTTCAACAATTTTATCCCTACACCCAAACAGTGACTGGGGCAACAGAGGATCCTGATTATTGGCTGATTCCATCCAAATCCACTCTTTTGAGATAAGAGAGACTCCAACAAATCATTCGAACACTTTTTCCGCCCAATCTCCAATCTTCCTCAACATATCCATTACCAATTCCATTTTCACCAACTTGAAAATTGAATAAATTCTCATTCATACCAGCC
The DNA here is from genome assembly GCF_002906115.3 of Quercus suber. Taxonomy (NCBI): domain Eukaryota; kingdom Viridiplantae; phylum Streptophyta; class Magnoliopsida; order Fagales; family Fagaceae; genus Quercus; species Quercus suber. Next base: position 2,596,282 of record NW_027069475.1, read on the forward strand.
CACTAGCCTTTAATAAATCAAACATAACCCAAAAACTTTATCCTCCACTCAGCAAATTAATTTAGCATAATAGTTGACAAAAATTTTTTTACATAAAAAGATGAATCTTTTATTGTAACTCAAATCTGGGAAAAATAAAATTATTCGAAGTCACAACAATAACAACAACAACAACAACAACATAGATCATCAACATGAAAGTCCATAACTAAGTTATAACAAAAAAAAAAAAAAAAAAAAATTAATATACTTTACATACAAACAAACATATATAAATCCAACAATAACAACAAAGTAACAGAGCAGAGATGAGATGACCTTCCCAAAAATCATAAATCATAAACATGACTCCATTCCATTAAGCTGAGGCGAACCCAACATGTCCTGAAAACAATAATAGCTATCAATCGAACCACCAAAATCATCCAACAACCCTTCGAACAACAACCCGTTATCCGAACCCATAACAACATCCTCATCATCCTCTTCCATAGCCGTAACCGCCGCCGAAGAATCCGGCGCGATTTTCGGGCACTCCTCATCATCTCCCCCAACTGCCGGCATGTGGCCTTCGAACAAAGTCATGTGACCAAACAGCTTGTCCTTGCGCGAGAAGCTCGTGCCGCACGTGCACTTCCACCTCGCCTCTCCGCAATGCTTGAGGTGGTTCTTCAAGTCCGCCACAACCGAAAAGCTCTTCTTGTTGCAGCGGTTGCACGAGTACATCTTCGGACAGTGGCTTCGCTTGAAGTGGTTCTTCACGCAAATGACCGATTTCAGCGGCCTGAATTTCTTGTGCGACTTGTTGCGGTTGCAACCGTCGTACGGGCACGAGAATTTCGTGTGCCGGCTCGACTCGGCGGCGGCGGAGGAGCCGCCGAGTTGCCTGTCCGGCTTGGCCAAAGCTTCGGGGGTTTTGTACTGGTTTCCGTGAGCTCTCATGTGCATTCTCAGATTCGCGTCGCGCTTGAACCCTTTCCCGCATATCTCGCAGAAGTGGATGTGCTCGGCGAGCAACTCCACGGCGTCGAGCTCGACTATCTCGGAGTCGGAGTCGAGAAACGAATTCTCGACTTTGAAATCGTCGGAGTCTGACGCTTCTACTTTTAACGGAACCGATGTATCCGGGGCGAGTTTCGGCGGGGTTGTTGAGTTTGGTTGCGCAACTTCCGCGGCGGCGGCGGTAAGGTCAGAGGTTTGACTGCAGGAGAGGAGGGCGGCGCCGTTGACTATGATTTGGTGGATGGCGGAGACGATCTCGGTGGAGACCATGTCCATCTGATCTTGACTTATCAACTGATTTTGATTGACCGAGTCCGATAGGAAGCGCTGCAGAGAATCCATTCTCGTTCGGACCGTCGAGAGGTTCAGGAGCGGGACCCGGGAGTCCGAGCTTCCGACCCGGTTTTGACCCGGATTGTGGCCGAGTCCGGCGGAATATCCCGCCGGGATCCGAAAAGATTCGCCGGTGTTGAACATTGCGAATTCGTTAGAGAGAGAGGAGGAAATTATCGTGGGAAGCGATGAAAATGAAAGCGAGGTTCATTGACTTTGATAAGACTATTGAGAAATAAAAATGGTGAGCGAAATTTTTTTATATATGCAACATGTGGGAGACACGGGGTGATGTACACGTGGCACAGGATGAAGTGATCGTGACCGTTGAAAGACAGCGTGTGTGGTATAGAAGTCACTCAGTTAAGTATGGCAAAAGGGGCAATGAATAAGAACAACCTTTGGTGGTGGGCATGAGCCACTTATCCATAGTTTTGGTTGTGTAATTAGGAACATTCCTATAAGTTAATTCTTTGAAACCAAATTTTTTGCTTGGTAAAAATTATTCTTTATCATAAGCTTAATATATTAATTTGTATTATACGTATTTCGGATTCTAACTCAAGTCATTTATTCAACAATAAAATTTTTATTAATTCGGCTAATTAGAACCTAAAGGGATATTATATCAACTTCGTTATTCCATTTATTATCATCTATAAAACAATTTTTTTGGGGTACAATCTTTAAATCCAATAAGCAATTACAAATATATTATGCAACTTGGTTTACTTGTAATGATTGGAATTGAAGATAATTTTATACACAGTAATGGATGATAAGATTGATGTATTAAAATTTAAGAACTAAAATGACAAAAATGAATTATAAGGATGAAAATTACAATATACCCAAACTTAAAGTGTGTTGATATGCTAAATTGTCTACAACTCTGTCGGTTAAGTTATATTAGATTGACGGCCTTACCTGGAAGGGGCAAGTTGTGAGACTCAATGAGTCCCTAATTTATGGGATAACGATTGCAGGTTCTAAATTCATATCATCTTAGGGATGTGCTTAATAATTTCACCTACAAATACATGACAGATATCATTTCTGGCTTGACAGGTGATAATGGCTAAATTGTAAGGAGGAATGAAGTAAGTTTGTAAATCAATATTTATATAACAAGGCTCCAAAATTCTAGAATTAGGAAAAATGTATCATTAGAAAACTACATCCCAAATATAAGGTGTGGGTACCATAGGAGTGCTTCACACGTCCTAGGCCTGCTAGGCGTGCTTAGCATTCACCTAGGCGTGCTTGGCAACCACCTAGGCCGTCCTCGGATGACCTTGCATTCACTTCGGCATGCTTTACATTCACCTCGGTATGCTTGGAAACCACTTAGGACGGTGTCCTAAGAGTCCCACATCGAAGGAAAACCCCCCCACTTGCTACCTTATAAGCTTTGAAGCGAAGGAAATAGTGTACCATTAGTTTATAGTTATTCGCTTCAAAACTTATAAGGCAGCAAGTTGGAGGAGGGGTTTTCCTTTGATGTGGGACTCTTAGGACACCGTCCTAGGTGGTTTCCAAGTATGCCAAGGTGAATTCAAGGCCATCCGAGGACGGCCTAGGTGGTTGCCAAGCATGCCTAGGTGAATGCCAAGCACGCCTAGCAGGCCTAGGACGTGTGAAGCACTCCTATGGTACCCACATAAGGAATAACTAATTTTAATTGTAGGGGTGTTAGGCACAGAAGCCCATATTTATATATATATATTGGGCCAGGGGCCCGATCTGAGGATGTTAAAAAATCCGAGGATGGGTAAACTCTTTCACGAGGAACCATGTTAGTAAGTGAAGAGGTAAAATCTGGTTAAGGTCGTCCAAAAGGGTGATCCGAGGAAGAATCTCTCCTTGGCTAAGCAGAGTCGAGGTCAAAGGATGTGGTCTGCCATCAAGAGTAACATTCTGGATCGTTCCATGAGTGAGGATAAGTATCAAGAAGGAACAGGACAAAGAATGGTCATGAAATATCTCAAGGGAAAGTGGCTACCATTGCATTAAATGCTCCGCAGCTAACTCTCTGGCCGCATTGATGAGGAAGTGATACCTAAACAGTAATTTCAACCTTACAATTACTACCTAAAAACTTTAGGAAGGTGCTGATGGGACAAGGATGAAGACCTACAATCTGATCTGCACTTGGAAGGTGGAGGGGAAAGGGGAAGATAGTATAAAATGAAAAAGAGACTCTAAGAGAAAGTGATCGAAAAACTAAGAGAAATACATTGTAGACATCAAGAACTGACTTTGTAATCAAACTTGAAAGAAATATATAAGAACTGATCTCCTCAGACTATGCCGAAGACGATTTTCTTTAGCTTAAATCAATTTATCTTCCTTTTCTTGTCACCTGAATCCATTATTCTTGTTGTTTAACTCGTTAAAGCCCAATTTTCCAACCAACTCTCGTTAAATGCTCTGCAGACATTGGGCTTTTTGGGCCTAAGTTTATTCATCACTTGGGCTAGGGACACAAATTGCATCCTTACAATTGGCGCTGTCTGTGGGAAATTCTGGTGTTGTAGTGAGTTTAACGTCCAATTATGATAGGTTTAGGGTCCCTACCAGGTAGAATTTATGGGGTCTCAGCATCAAGATCACTTTTGTGATCTTGAGCAAAGAAGGGACCGGGAGGGAAGTGTGCATACTACCCATACTACTAGGAGCCAGTCTCAGGGTAGGAGTTGCGTCTCACATGAGAAAAATGCTAAGAATATGCAACTAGAGATTGATCGCTTAAGGAGGAAGTTGCACCACGAACGGAGAAGGCAAACTCCCTCCATTTATGATTTCTCTTCTGACGGTGAAGAGGATGGTAGTTATAGACACAAATCAAGGACTCCTTCAAGTGAGTCTTTCTTGTATGATGAGGATTACCATCATGAGTGCAGAAATAGAAATTCATCTTCCAAAGGCTTGGGGAATGATGCTATGAGTAGAGCACTTAGCCAAATTTCCAGGTTACCCTTCAAGCATAGAATCGAGGGAGGGAGACTTCCTGGAAGAAATAGCCCCTAGGTATGAAGCTAGGGTCTAGCCACAATGGTCGTGTAGGGAGATCTAATCTGACCCTTTGGGATGACAACTTTCTCATTAAAACTCACCAAAGGTGAATCATAAGCTGTCAAATCATTGGGCTTTAAGTTTAGTCCTCTGTATAAGTTAGGGTACATAATCTCTGCACTATTGCCCTGGTCCACCATCACCCTCTTCACATCATACCTCCTATTTTGAGGGTGACCACAAAAGTATCGTCGTGTGGTTGAATGGTTCTAATCTTGTCCTCGTCTGAAAAACTCAACGTCGGTTGAATCTTTAATCTAGCCTTTTTCGGCTCGAAATTAGAGTCCTCGGTTGGTAGCCGAGCTACAGACATCACCCTGGAAGGATGAGAACTAGTTCTCCCAAGTGTAGCAAAGATGACATTGATTGTGCCTAGTAGGGGCCTTGAAGAAGCATTCCTTGAGCCCCTAACCTTGATTGGTCTCCTTACCCGTTGGGCCGATACAAAAACTACTGTAACCTTCCCTCTCTAACCGTTGCTCCAGATGGTTCCACAAAGTTTTGTAGTCCTCGGTAGTATGCCCTCGCTCCTGGTGGTATTGGTAATGAAGGCTCTAGTTGCGCCTCAATGGGTTTCTTCCCATCTTGTTCGGCCATTTGAAGTATGGCTCATTCTTGATTTTCTCCAAAACTTGATGCACTGGTTTTCGAAACACAGTGTTAACCACTTGAGGAGCCGTAGACCCAAACTGCCTAACAAAATCCCTTTTGGGTCTATTATTGTTGTAGCGGTTCGACCTAAAATCCCTCATCTCTTGAGGGATAATCTTATCCTTCCCTTTGCCTTGTTGTTGGTCTTCCTCAACCCTCTTATACTCATCAATGCGTTCTATGAGTCAACGCACACTCCTTACCGACTTCTTGGTCAAGGATTTTCTCAAATCATGCTCGGTGGATAGGTCAACCTTGAAGGTCCTTATTGCCACGTAATCAAAATCCCCATCAATCTCATTAAACATCTCCCAATATCTGTCCGAGTATGTTTTCAGGGTCTCTCCCTTTCGCATGGACATGGACAATAAAGAGTCTAAGGGCCAAGGAACTCTACTGCACGTGATAAAACAAGATCCAATAGCCTGGGTGAGCTTCCTGAAGGAACCAATGGAACCTGCTCCTAGGCCATCAAACCATCTCATGGCCACAGGCCCTAAACTGGAGGGGAAAACCTTGCACATCAAAGCTTCATTCTTTGAGTGCACATACATTCTCTGGTTGAAGTGGCTCCGTGCTCCCACAAGATCTGTTTGACCATTATACATGGTGAACGTGGGCTAGTTGAACCGTCGAGGAAGTCTCCCTCCCTCGATTCTATGCTTGAAGGGTAACCTGGAAATTTGGCTAAGTGCTCTACTCATAGCATCATTCCCCAAGCCTTTGGAAGATGAATTTCTATTTCTGCACTCATGATGGTAATCCTCATCATACAAGAAAGACTCACTTGAAGGAGTCCTTGATTTGTGTCTATAACTACCATCCTCTTCACCGTCAGAAGAGAAATCATAAATGGAGGGAGTTTGCCTTCTCCGTTCGTGGTGCAACTTCCTCCTTAAGCGATCAATCTCTAGTTGCATATTCTTAGCATTTTTCTCATGTGAGACGCAACTCCTACCCTGAGACTGGCTCCTAGTAGTATGGGTAGTATGCACACTTCCCTCCCGGTCCCTTCTTTGCTCAAGATCACAAAAGTGATCTTGATGCTGAGACCCCATAAATTCTACCTGGTAGGGACCCTAAACCTATCATAATTGGACGTTAAACTCACTACAACACCAGAATTTCCCACAGACAGCGCCAATTGTAAGGATGCAATTTGTGTCCCTAGCCCAAGTGATGAATAAACTTAGGCCCAAAAAGCCCAATGTCTGCAGAGCATTTAACGAGAGTTGGTTGGAAAATTGGGCTTTAACGAGTTAAACAACAAGAATAATGGATTCAGGTGACAAGAAAAGGAAGATAAATTGATTTAAGCTAAAGAAAATCGTCTTCGGCATAGTCTGAGGAGATCAGTTCTTATATATTTCTTTCAAGTTTGATTACAAAGTCAGTTCTTGATGTCTACAATGTATTTCTCTTAGTTTTTCGATCACTTTCTCTTAGAGTCTCTTTTTCATTTTATACTATCTTCCCCTTTCCCCTCCACCTTCCAAGTGCAGATCAGATTGTAGGTCTTCATCCTTGTCCCATCAGCACCTTCCTAAAGTTTTTAGGTAGTAATTGTAAGGTTGAAATTACTGTTTAGGTATCACTTCCTCATCAATGCGGCCAGAGAGTTAGCTGCGGAGCATTTAATGCAATGGTAGCCACTTTCCCTTGAGATATTTCATGACCATTCTTTGTCCTGTTCCTTCTTGATACTTATCCTCACTCATGGAACGATCCAGAATGTTACTCTTGATGGCAGACCACATCCTTTGACCTCGACTCTGCTTAGCCAAGGAGAGATTCTTCCTCGGATCACCCTTTTGGACGACCTTAACCAGATTTTACCTCTTCACTTACTAACATGGTTCCTCGTGAAAGAGTTTACCCATCCTCGGATTTTTTAACATCCTCAGATCGGGCCCCTGGCCCAATATATATATA
>NW_027069475.1:2603583-2623550 GCF_002906115.3 Quercus suber
TGCTGCAAACCACAGAGGATTTGGAGTGGGGCTGGTTCTGATATCTCCCGAGAGGATTACAATTGAGAAATTCTTGAGATTGGGCTTCTCAGCCACAAAAAATGAAGCTGAGTACAAAATTTTACTGGTAGGGATGACTATGGTTCAAAAAATGGGTGGAAAAGCAATGGAAATATTCTTTGATTCAAGGTTGGTTGTGGGCCAAGTTTAAGGAGAGTTAGAAGCCAGAGATCTCAGAATGCAGAAATATCTGAACTAGGTTAGACATTCACAGTCTGGATTTGAGTCTTTTAATTTGTCACAAATTCCTAAAAGTAGAAATACACATGCTGACTCTCTTGCCATGTTGGCAACCTCCTCTGCACAAAGTTTACCTCGAACGATTCTTGTGGAAGGCTTATGTAAACCCACTGAGGTGGGAAAAAATGTGATTCATGTTCATCAAATAAGGGTGGATCCTAGCTGGATGGACCCTAATGTGCTATTTCTTAAGGAAGATGTCTTGCCCGAGAACAAGTCCAAGGCCGACAAGGAATGGAGGAACCTCAATTTTGGCTATCCGAGGACCAAAAGTTGTATAAACGCTCTTTTTCTAGACCATATTTGCTATGCATACACCCCGAATCAGTTGAGCTAGTCCTAGAAGAATTACATGAAGGGATTTGTGGAAGCTACATAGGAGGCATATCTTTGTCTCATAAGACCCTTACTCAAGGATATTGGTGGCCAAACATGTAGAGAGAAGCACAAAAGTACGTGAAGAAGTGCGATTAATGTTAGAGATTTTCCCTGAACATTCACCAACCTAGAGGGGTCCTAAATCCTTTGTCCAATCCTTGGCCTTTCGCTCAATGGGGCTTGGATATTATAGGGTCTTTCCCTGAAGCAGTGGGGAACAAGAGATATTTATTGGTCGGCATGGATTACTTCACCAAGTAGGTTGAAACTGAACCATTGGCAAATATCAATGACGTGGATGCCAAAAGATTTTTTTAGAAAAGTATTATCACTCAATTTGAAATCCCTCATATACTCATCTCGGATAATGGACTTCAGTTTGATAGTAAAACCTTCAGGAGGTATTGCTGCGACTTGGAAATTACGAATAGGTATTCCACTCCGGCTTATCTAGACTGTCAATAAGGTCATAGTGAGTAGACTCAAGAAAAGACTGGATGATTCAAAGGGAAAAAAGGTGGAAGAGTTGTCACACGTGCTTTGGACATATCGGACTGCACCTCGTAGGTCCACTGGGGAGACGCCCTTTTAAATAACTTATGGGGCTGAAGCTGTTATTCCTCTAGAGACGGGATTCCCCACGCTGAGAACAAGTTCTTTCACTCTGAGCAACAGTGATGGGATACTGGAGAAGAGCTTAGACTTAATTGAAGAACAAAGAGAAAATACTACAGTCCAATTGGCTTATTATCAACACAAGCTCAAGCAAGGGTATGATGTCAGCGTAAAGCTGAGACCACTAGCACCTGGAAACTTGGTGTTAAGGAAGGTTTTGGGTATAGTAAAGAACCTAGCCTAAGGAAAAGTTAGGGCCCAACTAGGAAGGACCATATTGCATCACATCCATGGCTGGGATATGTGCATATTATCTTGAAGATTTGGAAGAAAAAGCTATATCACACCCCTGGAATGTAAATAACCTGAGAATGTATTATTATTAATGAAAGCTTTCTTCACCATGTTTGGATTTATTATATTGTGTGTCATGTTTTCTATCATTTTTCTAAGTATCAAATAAAACATTGGTCATGCCTGGCTCCCCAGACCACATACCTTGGGTAAATTGATATTTTAGGTTAAATATCTAAGTATTAAATAAAACTTTAGCTATGTCTGACTCCTCAAATCACATGCTTTGGCTAAATTAATACTTCATATCATTTTTCTAGGTATCAAACAAAACCTTGGTCATGCCTGGTTCCCCAGACCACATACCTTGGGTAAATTGATATTTTGGGTTAACTATCTAAGTATTAAACAGAACCTTAGTTATGTCTGGCTCCTCGGACCACATGCTTTAAGTAAATTAATACTTCATATCATTTTCCAAAGTATCAAATAAAACCTTGGTCATGCCTGACTCCTCGAACCACATACCTTAGGTAAATTGATATTTTAGGTTAACTATCTAAGTATTAAACAGAACCTTAGCTATGTCTAGCTCCTCGGACCAATGTTATGAATACCATTTCGAAACCCGTTTCGGTTTGTCTAATGGAATGATATATTTCGGTACCGGTCAATTTTAATGTACCGTTTCTGAGTGTTTCGGGATTTCTTAAAAATAATATATATATATATATATATCTTATTATTTTAGGAAAAAAAATTAAAAGTTATATTTTCATACATTTATAAAACTTGTTATTTTAAAATTAATCTAATTAATTAACTTTAATAGTTAAGCTACTATTATCTTAATTACAATACTAATTATTTCTTTTAATGCAACAAAGTGAGAACAAAATTAAAATAAGGCTGGGCAGTTCAACTGAGTACACTGCCCAAGCCAAACCAACCCTATGTCCAATATCTTATTTTTTTTTATTATTCTTACTTTCTTCATCACAAGCCATAAATATATATATATATATATAATTTTTTTTTCTCTCCACACGTCTTCATATTTGTCTATAATTCCTCGATTTCCACCCTTCATCACATCACTTTTCATCTTTACCTACACTGACTGACTCATAATTATAGCTTTCTATCTTTCTTTTTATTTCTTTTACTCACACACACAACTTGTCTGGGTTACCTCTTAATAAGCTTTAACTCTCTCAGTCTTCCTTCTCTATTTTCCCCCTCTCTCTCTGATGGAGATCGAAAATTGTTAAGCTTGACTGCGTGAGCCATAATATTCCTCTAATTAAGCTACTGCTATTCTACTACAACTCATCATATGAAGCAAAAGACTATAGTGATTTTGAGCAAAGGAATGGTGGATTGATTTTGGTCTGTTCAGATTCTTCAAAAAATCCAAGTTCAACTTTATCTGCAACAAACTCATACCGGCCGAATCTTGTATTTCGGTCAAAATCAACCGAAACAGCCCAGATCTCCCGAAACACACCGGAACAGGCTGAAATCTCATCGAAAGTGGAATAGAGGGGCTTACTGTTCCATTTTGCTTGTCGATACGAGATTTTCCGGCCATTCTGGCCGAAACAGAACGGTATCCATAACTTTGCCTCGAACCACATGCTTTGGATAAATTAATACTTCATATCATTTTTCTAAGTATCAAACAAAGCCTTGGTCATGCCTAGCTCCCTTGACCCTATACCTTGGGGTAAATTGATATTTTCGGTTAACCATCTGAGTATTAAACAGAACCTTAATTATGTATGGTTCCTTGGACTACATGCTTTAGGTAAATTAATACTTCATATAATTTTTCTAAGTATCAAACAGAACCTTGGTCATGATTGGCTCCTCGGACCACATGTTTTGGGTAAATTAATATTTCAAACTATTAACCTACGTATCAAACAGAATCCTAGTTATACTTGGTTCCTCGGACCACATGCCCGAGGTAAGTTGGTGCTACTTACTAAACATTTGAATGTCAAATGGGGTCAGCCACTCTACATGGCAAAGGTCTTCATTGTGATAACATGTTATAAAAAAATAAAAAAAAAATAAAAAAAATAAAAAAAAAGCTCATGAGCATCACATAAAGCATTTGCAAGTATATTAGACATATCTGTTATTTGGTCAATATCTGATTATTTCCTTAAGGTCAGTAAGCCTATTGAGAATGATGTGGGTAAATACTCTATTGTGATGTATGGATTTGGAAGTTAAAAGTGTGTTTTAATGATGTTGTGGACTTAGTAGTTTTTAATATGTTCTGTTGATTAGTCAGGAAGGTAGTGGAATCGTGTTAACACTTATGCAGATAACTAAATGGGATCATATGTCATTGTCATGATTAGTCAAGTAGTAAGTAAAATAGAAACTATATGAGCAAAAGGCACAAGTATCACTAGTATGAAGGAAATATATATATATTTCATTGAACTGTGCCGGAAAAGGGCAGTTTACTTACAAAAGGTCCAATTATATTACAAACAAAAAGGAAAAATAGTTCAAAAAATAGGAGAAAGACAATTCATGACTTCATTTTGATCACGAGCTTGTCCTTGGGAGTCTTAGTAGGTTGGGTGGTAGCTGTTGTTGAGGATACCACCTCTTTGCCTCTTGAATCTTCCTTAGTAGGGATCAGAAGAGTTACCAAAACCAATTCATGGCCCTGAGAGGCTACCCAATCCTTGGAAGAGTCCTTTGGTGTGTCCAAGGGCTTTGTGGTCTCGGAGGGGGCTTCCTGCTCCTTGGTCTGCTCTCCCCCTTTCTGAGGTTTGCTAAGGGGAGGGGGGGAGAGGGAGGATCCTTGGACAAGGCCTCCTCAGCAGGGCTGGCAATGAGTGGGGTTGTATCATCCTAAGAGGATAAAGGGCCTGAGGTCTGAATGGTAGGAGGGTAGTATGCATTTTCTGCCCTCCTAAGGGCCAAGGAGGCCTCAACCCCTGCATGGTTGAGGGCCTCGTTCCACACTTGGAAGCAATAAACTTTACATACCCTCGTGACTTCGGACCTAAAGGCTTCCTCAGTCTCAGCTACCCTTACATTGTAGCCATCCTGCTCAGCTTGGTCCTTGGCTTTTTCAGCCTCCTCTGGCTTTTTTGTCCCTGGAAGTAGGAGGGTCGAGCTTGGCTTGGCAAAGCTACTTGCGTTGTGTCTCGGCTTGCCTCTCTACCCTCTCCAATGCAGCTGCTGTGCTTTTTCTCTCGTTCTAGGACTGAGAAAGTTGGGTTTTTAGCTCCTTTAGGCTTTTCTCTGCCACATTGAAGGCCTCTACAGCAGTGATCCTTCTTCCTTCCTCACTCTTATATTATCGGTGAGAGTAGTCCACCAACTCCTTAGCAGTAAAGGCAACTTGGATAGCCTACGTAGGAAACATAGTAAATAAGTAAAGGCATTAAAAATAAATAATAATAATAACAATAATAATAAATAAGTAGATAATGAAGTAAATGAGTAGATAGCGAGTGTCAGACTTGGCTTACCTTTGCGAGATCTCTCTTTAGACCTAGAAATACCTCATGTGTCCTCAGGGTCCTCAGCTTAGTCATGTCATTGGGTAGTAGCAAAGCCTACTTTACAGCATCTGCTACGTACCTATCCTTCCCTTGCTGGGGGTCCCTAATGGAGGAGTTTGTTAGGAGAGGGGACCCATCCAACACCAAAGCTGGATTCCAATTAGGAACCCTGGCACAGAGGTCACGTCCTCTTTAAGGCTCAGTTTCCTTGGAGGAAACATCCCTGCCTTCCTCTACCACATCCTCCCCCCTTTGTTTCCTCTTCCTTTTCTTGTTTGCAGCCTCTTGTTGGGTGTCATGGGAAGTTGGAAGATGAGGGAGTTTAGCTTGGCTGGCAGCCTCAGGCGCCTTATTCCCAGCTTGGGACTCCATCATTTCCATCAGGCTACCCCTGGGTTTGCGCTGTATCCCCATCTCATCTGGTAAGGAAGTAGCTTCTTCAAGATGACTGGATTGATTTGGAGTAAGCTGGCCGAGGTCACTAGTTGAAGTTTTTGAGGACTAGGGCTAGTTAAAAACCTCGTAGACATCTTTTGAGTCTGAAACGTTTACTATCTCTTTTTCTTGTTCTTGTTCTTGTTCTTGTTCTTCTTTGATGATAGGTTAGGAGAAGGTAGCTTCACCAGTCGTGTGTTGAAGTGGAAATGCTACTTTGGGAACACCTTTTGGGATAGGTTAAGTGGGGAAAGTGCCTTTTGGTATTGGGCTAGTGGTCAGAAAACCTGGAACAACAACACTGATCTGGTGCAACCGAGGATCCCTAGCTTTAATGAGACACTTTGGAGCCAAGAAGCTCTTGGAGATTGGCCGCCCTGAGTTGGCCGTCTGTGTGGATGAACACCTTGGCCTTCAATATCTTGCCCAAACTTGGCTAGTTCACAAGACTGAAGTTAGGCACAGCGGCATTCTTATCTGCAAAACCATGGAGAAAAACAAAAAAGTAAAATTAGCAAAAAATAGAACTAATCAAAGGAAAATTTATATACTATTATTCAAACCTAGACCTAAGACCCCACCTGGTTTCCCTTCTCTCATCGAGCAGGGGAGGTCATCGTGCCACTCCCTTGATATAATCAGGAAGTCTTTGTTTAGGCCTTTATTAGAGTCAGGGAGGCATTGGATGAGCCTGACCTTAGGATACCTAGACTTGAGGTAATACCCCTGCCCCATTAAGTGATGGAGATTGTAAACCCAATTGACATCGTGGTGTGTGAGGTTTAAGCCCATCCTCTCGTTAAGGGCATCTACACAACCTAAGATTTTGAACATGTTGGGTGCACACTGGGTAGGAACTAACCTATGGGCCCTAAGGTAGTCCCTGGTAATAGTACCCATAGGGATTCTCATCCTTCCTTCTATGAAGGCAATCATTGGGATCACCACTTCTCCCTCTTACCTTTTCTCATGCCATTCCCCTTCCTTACAGTACCTAATGCCTACTCTTAGAGGGAACCTATATTGAGCCCTAAAACTCTCTATTCCCTCCTCGGAGTCTACCAAACTCTTAAATCTACCAATTTCTAAAAAAGTTTGGGAGAATTAAAAAGATTGAGAGGAGAAAGTGGAGCCGAGGAGAAGAAAAGTACAGAGAAAAGAAAAATATATGGAAAAACAAAGTGTAAAGATTTGAGAAGACTTACAGAAAGAAGAAAAGTATCCTTGGACAGACTTTTGGTATTTGTAAGGGCACGAGTGAGTTGGGAAAGTTGGCAGGTTCGGTGTATGTACGCTAGAGCAAAATGAATGCTCAAGTGAGATGAGTGATTGATTTGAGTGATATTTATATCAAATAGAAAGTTACAAGCGGGAAAATTCCTACCCAGGTTCCAACAGATTCCTATGGCCTTGGATCCGCATCGCGCCGTAGAATGTGGGGAACATGGAGCCATAAAAATTTAATGGGGAAGGGTCTTAAATGCCGAAGCATCAAGAGCAGGCCTTGAGCAAGTAAAAAGGGAATCTGTACCGTCAGAGGTGATGTAAAATGGGCGCGGAAGAACTATCATTACATCAAAATCCTCATTTCTTCCCAAGGAGCCGGAAAGAAGAATCTCGAAGGGCTATTGTAGGGGTGTTAGACCTAGAGCCCATATTTATGTATATATTGGGCCAGGGGCTTAATCCGAGGACATTAAATAATTCGAGGATGGGTAAATGCTTTCATGAGGAACCGTGTTTGTAAGTGAAGAGATGAAATCTAGTTAAGGTCGTCCAGAAGGGTGATCCGAGGAAGAATCTCTCCTTGGTTGAGCAGAGCTGAGGTCAGAGGATATGGTCTGCCATCAAGAGTAACATTCTGGATCATTCCATGAGTAAGGATAAGTATCAGGAAGGAACATGACAAAGAATGGTCATGAAATATCTCAAGGAAAAGCTGCTACTACCGCATTAAATGCTCTGCAACTAACTCTCTGACCACATTGATGAGGAAGTGATACCTGAATAGTAACTTTTAGCCTTACAGCTACTACCTAAAGACTTTAGGAAGGTGCTGATGGGACAAGGATGAAGACCTACAATCTAATTTGCACGTGGAAGGTGGAGAGGAGAGGGGAAGATAATATAAAATGGAAAAGGGACTCTGACAGAAAGGAATCGAAAAACTAAGAGAAATACATTATAACTATCAAGAACTGACTTTGTAATCAAACTTGAAAGAAATATATAAGAACTGATCTCCTCGGACTATGCCCAGGACGATTTTCTTTAGTTTAAATCAGTTTATCTTCCTTTTCTTGTAACCTGAATCCATTTTTCTTGTTGTCTAACTTGTTAAAACCCAGTTTTTCAACACACTCTCTATAAATTCGTTGTATTGGGCTTTTTGAGCCTAAGTTCATTCATCACTTAGGCTAAGGACCCAAATTGCGTCCTTACATTAATACTTGTATATCAAAGAAGTTTAGGTCAATATCACACTAGTGTCTTCCCTTAGCTATTTGATTCTCTTTTGTGCTTATCATTTGTTTTTGTTTTTTATTTTTTTTTGTTTTTGTTTTTGTTTTTATTTTTATTTATGTTTTTATACAAGATAGAGATTTTACTCTAGTCTAATCTAAGTGCATATGTGTATGAAACTCCCTCCTAGAAACTTGAATCCCAACCCTTGCCCCCACACTTTACAAACACTTATAGAGTGACCATCGCACCAAAGATGAGTAGTGGTGTGTTTATCATTTGTTAGTTCCGTCTAAACAAGTGATCTTTGAATCTTTGATGCTTCAACCATCATTAGGTGTAATTTGAATATTGACTATCTTTTATTAAAATTTATGAGTAAGACTAAAATCAAACTTAATCTTATTTAGTTAATGGATTACTATATTACACGCAGGTATGGTTCCTTAACCTTATTACTTAAAACAGAAAAAACAAAAACAAAAACAGTATTAGAGGAGGCCCATGGTGATTAGTGGACTTTTTAATTTTTTTAATAAACAAAGCGTGTCCTTATTATTTATTTATTTTTATATAAAGTGGGTTAAATCTAAAAATGTCATTGGAGGAGCCAATCGAATTAATACGCAGTTGTCGGTGTGATTATTGTTGCTGACTTGCCTTGTTGGTAATTGAATTCATACACGCCTAATGCATAGATTCCATACTCAAATAATGCGTTATATTAGCCCGAGAAATTGGATCTAGCAGAACCCTTCAGCAGCTACAACCAATAATGCATTTTTTTTGGTTTTTTATATTGTATATTTTATAAGAGTATGAAGTGGAAGATAGTGGACCTGACTTTGTCTTGGGTTTTGATAATGCATATCGTATTTCACGTGTATTAAAGTCTAAGCTCTGGGTTTTTTTAATATTTGTTTTGAGTAGAGAGATGGCAATGTAGCATGGGCCAAGAAAGTCTCTTGTTTGCTTCCAGGTAGTTTCAGCTGTTAAAAATTAGTGTTTATTTAATAAACTCTTCAAGAAAGCAGTCAAAATTACTAAGATATACTGGAATATGAATCAATGGGAAATGGTTCAACAAAAAAAATAATAGTAATAATAATAAAACAGAAAGAATCAACGAGCGGTGCTTTGAATTTTGGTTCACTAAATGCATTCATCGGCTAGTCATGTCAATTGCCAAAAGCCTCTAGAAGCATGTTTCATAGCATAAGATATATTCTAGTAATTATTGACTAGACTAGAGAATTAGTTGTCGGCTCAATTAGCTGCTATGTATTAGTATATAATTTCTAAAACGATAATCAATTATCACACTAATAAAAAGGGTACTTTTACGAGTCTTGCAGGTGAATAATTTGTGTACATATTCTAAAATTATATTTCAGAGTTTATAAAAGATTAAAATGAAATAGATAAATTATAACGGAATTAAATGAATGAATTATATATATATGTGTGTGTGTGTGTGTGTGTGTGTGTGTATTATTTAGTGTGTTTAGGAGTTTATAAAAAAATGAAAAGACATAAAATAAAGGTAGAGTTTCCTTCATGGACTTTTTATTTGTGTGATAAAGGAATGAGGATAAAAGAATAAATTCACGTCAATACATATAAAGAAAGAATAATAGTTCTATCTTGTTTATGATTATTATGTACTTTGCCAAAATGGACATTTGCCCATTTCGCCCAAAACAAGTAGCAAAATACTTCTATTTTAAAACTATCTAGCAAAATACTCATATTTTGAAACTCGATTTAAAAAAAAAAAAAAAAAAATCTAGTTTCAATGAAAAACTTGATTTAATGAAAATCGAGTTACTTGCAAAATGTTACATGGAACTTGAGTTCCATGTAAATTTTTTTTTTTAAAGTTTTTTTTTTTTACTATAACTCGATTTTCTAAAAATTGAGTTTTTAATTTAAACTCGATTTTTAGAAAATTGAGTTTAAAATAGGAGCATATGGCTAAATAGTTTCAGAACATAGACATTTTGCTTCTTGTTTTGGGCGAAAGAGGCAAATGCCCGTTTTGGCTATACTTTTCTCATTGAAAATATCAAACCAAAAATCCTTTTTTTTTTTTTTTTTTTTTATTTTTTTGAGGCAACAAATCATTTAACCAGCTCTTAAGAGGATAGGAAACATGATGAATGGACATTCATTTTTAATGATTTAGTTTATGAATAAATTACGTACACAATATTTTCATACTAGAAGCTAGATGGCAAACTAGTAGGTAAAAAAAAGTGATGTCAATAATGGACTTACATGAGAACCAACAGTGGCGGCTTCAGGAATTTTTTTTAGGGGGGTTATTCAAATTTATATTGAAGAGTTTAACAAGAACCTCTTTGTAAATAATATTTTCTTATTTCATATTGATTATTAAGATGATAAGATGAGATCTTTCACAACCTATATATGATTTAAAGGAAGATTTTTCAAGTTAACACGAGTTCCTTTAAATAACAAATCTTAGGGAGGAGTTGAATGTTGCAGGTATACAAGATTTCTTTATCAAAAATTTACCATAATACAGCAAGAGAATAAAAGATAATTTTTTGTGTCTTTGCATTAAAAATAATTTTTTATTTATAATTCATTAAAAATAATTTTTTGTGTTTTTGCATTACTCTATCAAGAATTCAACATAATAATACAATCATTAAAAAAATAAAAATTGTCTTCACTTCCTAGTTTCCACTATCCCATGTCTCATATTCCATTTCCACTACCTCACACTTAATTGTCTTTTAGTGTTGGTTGTTTACACTTTACTGCCCACTTAAATTTTTTTTTTCTCGAGGTTTAAGATTAACAAAATATTAATTTTTGTTGTCGGACTTGTTATTTTTTTTTTATCAGATTTTAGATCAAATTGGTTTTTTTTTTTTTTTTCTTTTAAGCCAAAATAAATATTGATGTTGAATTGATTTGTTATTGTGTTTCTTTCAGGGGGTTCAAAATTTCAATTTAGGGTGGTCCAAACAAAAACTTTAAAAATATTATATGTAAAAAAAAAAAAATTCCAAAGTTAGGGGGTTCATTTGAACCCCTCTGAACAGTATTGGGCGACATCGCCACTGAGATCTTAGAACTAATAAAAAATAATAACTTCTTTTGAAAATATTGTACCTGTAGCACTACTCAATGCTCATTTTACTCTTTAGTTCGAAACTCCAAATAATAGAGATATACAGACCATTCCTTAAATATATGTTTCAATACTTTCCATTATATTATTTTCCCATCCCAAATTTACTTCTAAGTAGGGACTATCACCTGAACTCCTAGGCTAAGAAAAGTTTGAGATGGGAATAAGCTTTCTTTAGAAAAAAGCCTATTGTTGCTATTTAAAGTATTATAAACATCTTTTTTATTCAAAAGAAAAGAAAAAAAGAAGAAGAAGAAGATATATTTCTAATAAAAATTACTTTAAAGTTAAATTAGTGTAGCACCTTTTCTTTGCAAAATCTCTTTACCAAAGACATACATCTAATCCTTGTTTTGTTCATCTAATTTCATATATATAAAGTTAAAGAAGTCTCTAACACTAACAAGAATGACTGTACATAATCGATTTAATTCATATAGTTGAAATTTATATGTATTTGATGGAAGGCAGTTTTTTAATATTTCCAATTGGCTATATATTATAGTAGACATCACTTTTATATTGCTTAAATGGTATTCTCAGGTTTCTTTAGTATTTCTTCGCATAAGTAATACATTTTTAAAATAATTAAGTGGTGTAATGGGTAACACTTCCATTTCTCTTAATTGGAGCCTGAAGACTTTATCATCTCTCTTTTTATCCTATCAATAAGGTTATCTATATTAAGTTCTTCCTCTCGGAGTCTCAGTATTAAAATACTAGATTCGTTTTCATAGAAAAAGAAAGTCCAAAATAGCGACCGGAAAAAGTTGTATTTCAATTGGTCATTACGTTACTATCCCCGATTTTCTTTTGCTCCATTCTTTTTATTTTTTATTTATTATTGCTAATTTTCTATTGCTCTATGGTCCATGCTATTTCTGCATTAGGGCAGCTAATTCTTCCATTGAATTACATGTTTATGACATGATTTCGAACAGTAATACATTGTAAGCATTATTCACTTTTATCTTCTCAATTTTGAGTTTGAGGAAAATCTTCTTTTTGGCTTTTCATTAAGCGTGTGTTTGGTATAATTTATTTTATTTTAAAAATTGGATAAAAATATAAAATAAATCTAACTATTAAAAAAAAAAAAATTAATACAAGGCTTTGAATAATGTACATAAGCTAGTTTAAAAATAACCAAAGGCCTTGTAGCTGAATTGACATCTCTCCATACACAAAGTATTTGGGGGTCTAGGGGGAAAATGGTTCAAGCTGCGGAGTTAGTAGCATGTTGTAATTATCTCTAAAAAAAAAAAAAAAACTAGTTTAAAAATAAATAAGCTTATAAACTATATCAAAACAAGTCCTAAAAAGACATTCTCTCACAAAAGTCATAAATATCAAATTATGTCATATTGAAGCTCTTTTAGTTTGGCCAAGGACATAAAATTTTAGGATGTTCAGTGACCACTTGACATTGACGGAGCCGACCCTTGTCGCATTGAACCGGCCGACCCTTGTTGCATTGAACTGCCTGTTGTAGGACGCAATGGTAGATGTTCAATGTGGTTGTTGGCAGCGGTTTTGGAGAACCAACATCTTCTAGTATAGCACGTGGTTTGAGTTTTTTGATTCCAACATATAAACACACTAGTCAATAAATAATAATAATAATAATAATAATTGTAAGGGCAGGTTTCAGTTCCTCAACCTAAAGAGTTATGATTTAGGCCCAAAGAGCCTAATACAATGAATTTGTAGAGAATGAGTTTTAAAATTAGGTTCTAACAAATCATGCAGCAATTATAGTTGGCCCAGATGACAAGAAAATAAAGATAAAATAGTTTAATTCAAAGAAAATCGCACTCAGCTCAATCCGAGGAGATTGGTTCTGGTATAAATTTCTTTTGGATGTGGTTACAAGTCTAATTCTTGTTCTTACAATGTTTTTCTCTCTTAATTTCGATCCCTTTCCCTCAAGGTGTTCTTTCTCTTTTATACTCTCTTCTTCTTTTATCTTCACCCTCCACGTGTAGACCAAGTTACTGGTGTAATCCTTGTCCCATCAGTCCTTTTCTGAAGTCTTTGGGAGTAGCTGTAAGACTGAAAATCACTGTTCAGGTATCACTTCCTCATTAATGCGGCCAAAAAGTTAGCTATAGAGCATTCAATACGGTGTTAGCAGCTTTCTCTTAGATATTTCATAGTTCCCCTTTGTCCTGTACCTTCATGATATGTATCCCTATCAATAGAACTTTCTGGAATGTTGTCCTGGATGACAGACCACACCTTCGAACCTCTGTTGTGCTCCTCAGACCACCTTTTTAGACTCTTATGACCAAACCCCATTTCTTCATTCACTAACGCGGACTTCCATGACAGCGTTTAATCGTTCTTGGACTACTAAGCAACCTCAGATCAAGCCCCCGGCCCAATATATATTACTAGGCCTATAATAATAATAATAATATGTAATTATATATAGAGGGACCAAAATAGCATTGTTTTGAATTCCAAGCCTTGTATGGAATTGTTTGAGTTTGAGTGCATTGGGTTAGAATTTTCTTCTCTTTTCTCTCTACCATTTTTTTTTTCATTCTCTCTCTCTCTCTCTCTCTCTCAAAACCTCCTCTTCTTGATGTCATCGTCCTCTGAGTTTCCCTCTCTTCTCTCTCCTTTTTGCAATCATGAATTTTTCTGGAAGTTTCTATAGAAGGTTTTCAATATTGTGCCCTCTACTATGCTCTTCTTGCTATGCTTTCAACTAGGTTTGTTTGGCTGTTATGTTTTCAATGGTTTTTTTTTTTTTTTTTTTTGGCCTTTTGTGATTTCAAATGGGTTATTTTTTGTGGGTAATGGTCCCAGCTTTATCCTCGTCCGAAAGCCTAGAACGAGGGACACAGCATGCCTAGGGTTCTTTGGACTTATGTCGGCATCTCCCACCGGTAACCGCGCCACGGACATGACTTTCGATGGCCGGTATCCTGCCTTCCTGGTGCTGCAAAAATAACATTGATAACACCCAAAGGGGGTTTTGCAGAATCCCCTTTCTCGGCATCTGACATTGGGTCCTCCTCTTCCGCTGGAGCGATGCAAGAGATGTTTCAATCTGCTTCGCCGACCAGTTGGTCCAGATGGTCCCATAAGCTTCTGCAGTCTTCAGTCGTATGCCCGTGATCCTGGTGTACTGACAATAGACATTACGATTGCGTCTGTCCGGATTCCCACCATTTTGTTCGGCCCATCTGAAGAATGGTTCATTCTTACCTTATCCAGGACTTAGATGAACGGGCTCCTTGAACACGGTGTTAACTGTTTGGGTATTTGCTGAACCTGAGTGTCCCAGCGAAATCTCTCCTCGGCTTTATTATTATTATAGCGATCCGACCTAAAGTCCTTCCTGTCCTGGGTGGTAGCCTTATCCTTACCCTTCTCCTGCTGCCTATCCTCTTCAACCCTCTTATACTTCTCAATGCGATCCATGAGCTAGCGCATGCTGACAACTGGCTTGCCGGACAAGGACGTTCTAAACCATGATCAGTGGGGAGACCCAACTTGAACGTCTCCAAGGCATGGCGTCGAAGTTGCCCTCCATCTCGTTAAACATCTCCCAGTACCTATCGAGTACGCCTTCAGTGTCTCACCTTCACGCATGCTTAA
Source organism: Quercus suber (assembly GCF_002906115.3). Classification (NCBI taxonomy): domain Eukaryota; kingdom Viridiplantae; phylum Streptophyta; class Magnoliopsida; order Fagales; family Fagaceae; genus Quercus; species Quercus suber. The sequence goes on from NW_027069475.1 coordinate 2,618,377, forward strand.
GGACAGAAGAGACGGATAATGGCTTGGGCACTCTTCGGCAGGTGACGAATCGCGAACCAAAAGCTTGAGTAAGCTCTTGGTAAGAATCGATGGAATCGGCCCTCAGGTTATCAAACCATCTCATGGCTACAGGACCTAAACTGGAGGGGAATACCTTGCACATCAGAGCTTCATCCCTGCATAGACAGCCATTCTTTGGTTAAAATGGCTAACGTGCTCTACAGGGTCAGTTTTGCCGTTATAGATAGTGAAGGTTGGCTGGTTGAAACGCCGAGGCATCTCTGCCCCTTCAATCCTACGAGTGAAGGGTGACCTGGAAATCTGACTCAGGGCCTTACTCATGGCATCATTGCCCACCGCTCCATGTGGTGGTCCTCGAGATCGCTTCTCATGAGGGCACTCAGCTTCATACGAGAAAGTCTCACTGATTGGAGTTTGAGAGTTCTGCTCATAGGTAATATCCTGCCCGTCGTCCAAGTCGTCATCAGGGTGTGTTACAGTGCGTTTCCTTTTCTCATGGCGTAACTCTCTCTTCAACCTTTCGATCTCTATTAGCATGCTGTTCTTCTCTACATGGGGAGCGCGACTTTCACTTCGAGGCTGGGTTGCTCAGTGTGTGTAGTATGCACACTACCTTCACGGTCCTGCCTCCGCTCCAGGTTAAGAAAAGGGTCAATATGTTGGGAGGCCCCAGATTCTGCCGGTTGTTGCCCTTGACCAGCCATGACCAACCGCTGCTACTCTTCCTTTACTCTCAAGCTCTTCCCACAGACGGCGCCAATTGTAGGGTTCAATTTCTTTACGCAAACCCAAGGACAATTAATTTGTAGAGTATGGGTCAAAGAACTAGAGTTGGCAAGGGATTAATAGCAAAAGATTATCACTCTTTCAATTATTCATTGATCAGTTTGAATACATTCCATGGTCTGTTTCAAACCCTCTCCCTCTATTATATAGCCACTCTCACCCTCATCTCCACCGTCCACGTGCTCCCCATCCATGAACTTGCTCAAGTACCTGTCACGTCAGGCAGCTTCTTTTCATCTCTGTGTGAGTGGCGGTAGGTTAGGAGGCACTGTTCAGAGGTCTTCTCCACATAAATGCGGCCAGAAAAGCTGTTGCAATGCATTGAATACGGTGGCAGCAGCCTTTCCCTCAGATATTTCCTCATCCTTATCGTTCCTGAATATGCTTTGAGCTTATCTTGATCAGGTGGAGTCCTCGGACAATCAATCAGACTTTTCCCCTACTCAGTTAGTCTCCGATATCATATCAAAGTAAAACATCTTCCTCGGACAGTGGATGTCCTCCTCGGACTGGAGATATCCTCTCGAACTGCGATAATTCTCTACCAAAGGATTCCACTTCACTTTGGGCCCTGCATTCTCCGCATCTTTCTCTTCGGATGTGAAACAGTCCTCTCCTGGGTATTCGGCCCATTAACTTGGGCCTGACCCCCTTATCCCCCACAATAATTGTTAGAGCTACAACAAGGATTCCAATTGAAGTTGTGTTTTGTCATGCCTACAACACCAAATTACCAACTTACAAGGAAAATGAACACCTACTTTCTAATGCAAATACAAAATAGTGGAGTTCATCAAAGGAATTCCGACTATCAAGTTAGTGAAGGCAATTTAGAACATTTTTCCCTCAAGTCGACTAATAGGACGTCCACCAGGGGTGCCATCCTTAACATTTGCAGAGAAAGGAAGCATGCCTAATTGCATTTAATTCAATTTATGGTTGGTAGGGCACACTTAACGTTGATATTAGAGAAAGAAAATAACATTCAGCTGACACTACTCCTTAGGATGGCATACTTTAGGTCTTGCTTGGATTGAGGAGGTAGGGAGGGAGAGTAGAGTAGAGTGGGCTGAAAATAGGTTAATTTTGGGCCAACTCTACTATATTTTCCTCCCTTCCCTTCAATCCAAACAACCATTAGTGTTTGACCTCCTTATCAACATCCACGGGTCTCCACCCATATTTTCCTTTTGGCATAGATAAGTTGTCACATTTGTGGACTATTGATCAAACTGTGCTAATTAAGAGTTGAGCAAAAATTTGTTGGGACCATAAGTGCCATTTCCCTTGGTTAGACAAGCAAGAACTTCAAGTTGTATTGTCTTGTTGGATTGATGGCATTTAGCCTAGGCCTAATGGCCCTAGCTCAAAGAGGATGGCTTGACTTCAAGATTCCACCCTCTCCATATACGCATTGATAACCCTGAAATGATAAATTGGTATTGATTGTAAGAGATGTGTACATGATTTGATGCGATCATTTTGGGGGGAGGTTTTATCACTGCATCGACTAGGTCGGGTTTTCATTAGCCTAGCAACACCGTACTTCTACAAAGGAAAGGATCAGCCTCTACTCAGCGTTGATAAGGCTGGTTTTGTGCAATCAATTAGTTACAAAAAGAAAAAACATCTAGACAAAATCAATAGACTCTCTAAATCAATACATTACTTTCTTTTCCTCCATTTTCTTGAGAACTAAACACAGTGTAGTTAACACCCCTAAACTACATCAGAATCATCAAACAACCTAAATTTTCCACACAAAAAAAAATGAAACAAAATGATTAAAACAAATTCACAATCTCTCTCTTACCCACAAAAAATAACCCATTTGAAATCACAAAAGGCCAAAAAAAAAAAAAAAAAAAACCATTGAAAACATAACAGCCAAACAAACCTAGTTGAAAGCATAGCAAGAAGAGCATAGTAGAGGGCACAATATTGAAAACCTTCTATAGAAACTTCCAGAAAAATTCATGATTGCAAAAAGGAGAGAGAAGAGAGGGAAACTCAGAGGACGATGACATCAAGAAGAGGAGGTTTTGAGAGAGAGAGAGAGAGAGAGAGAATGAAAAAAAAAATGGTAGAGAGAAAAGAGAAGAAAATTCTAACCCAATGCACTCAAACTCAAACAATTCCATACAAGGCTTGGAATTCAAAACAATGCTATTTTGGTCCCTCTATATATAATTACATATTATTATTATTATTATAGGCCTAGTAATATATATTGGGCCGGGGGCTTGATCTGAGGTTGCTTAGTAGTCCAAGAACGATTAAACGCTGTCATGGAAGTCCGCGTTAGTGAATGAAGAAATGGGGTTTGGTCATAAGAGTCTAAAAAGGTGGTCTGAGGAGCACAACAGAGGTTCGAAGGTGTGGTCTGTCATCCAGGACAACATTCCAGAAAGTTCTATTGATAGGGATACATATCATGAAGGTACAGGACAAAGGGGAACTATGAAATATCTAAGAGAAAGCTGCTAACACCGTATTGAATGCTCTATAGCTAACTTTTTGGCCGCATTAATGAGGAAGTGATACCTGAACAGTCTTACAGCTACTCCCAAAGACTTCAGAAAAGAACTGATGGGACAAGGATCACACCAGTAACTTGGTCTACACGTGGAGGGTGAAGATAAAAGAAGAAGAGAGTATAAAAGAGAAAGAACACCTTGAGGGAAAGGGATCGAAATTAAGAGAGAAAAACATTGTAAGAACAAGAATTAGACTTGTAACCACATCCAAAAGAAATTTATACCAGAACCAATCTCCTCGGATTGAGCTGAGTGCGATTTTCTTTGAATTAAACTATTTTATCTTTATTTTCTTGTCATCTGGGCCAACTATAATTGCTGCATGATTTGTTAGAACCTAATTTTAAAACTCATTCTCTACAAATTCATTGTATTAGGCTCTTTGGGCCTAAATCATAACTCTTTAGGTTGAGGAACTGAAACCTGCCCTTACAATTATTATTATTATTATTATTATTTATTGACTAGTGTGTTTATATGTTGGAATCAAAAAACTCAAACCACGTGCTATACTAGAAGATGTTGGTTCTCCAAAACCGCTGCCAACAACCACATTGAACATCTACCATTGCGTCCTACAACAGGCAGTTCAATGCAACAAGGGTCGGCCGGTTCAATGCGACAAGGGTCGGCTCCGTCAATGTCAAGTGGTCACTGAACATCCTAAAATTTTATGTCCTTGGCCAAACTAAAAGAGCTTCAATATGACATAATTTGATATTTATGACTTTTGTGAGAGAATGTCTTTTTAGGACTTGTTTTGATATAGTTTATAAGCTTATTTATTTTTAAACTAGTTTTTTTTTTTTTTTTAGAGATAATTACAACATGCTACTAACTCCGCAGCTTGAACCATTTTCCCCCTAGACCCCCAAATACTTTGTGTATGGAGAGATGTCAATTCAGCTACAAGGCCTTTGGTTATTTTTAAACTAGCTTATGTACATTATTCAAAGCCTTGTATTAATTTTTTTTTTTTTTAATAGTTAGATTTATTTTATATTTTTATCCAATTTTTAAAATAAAATAAATTATACCAAACACACGCTTAATGAAAAGCCAAAAAGAAGATTTTCCTCAAACTCAAAATTGAGAAGATAAAAGTGAATAATGCTTACAATGTATTATTGTTCGAAATCATGTCATAAACATGTAATTCAATGGAAGAATTAGCTGCCCTAATGCAGAAATAGCATGGACCATAGAGCAATAGAAAATTAGCAATAATAAATAAAAAATAAAAAGAATGGAGCAAAAGAAAATCGGGGATAGTAACGTAATGACCAATTGAAATACAACTTTTTCCGGTCGCTATTTTGGACTTTCTTTTTCTATGAAAACGAATCTAGTATTTTAATACTGAGACTCCGAGAGGAAGAACTTAATATATATAACCTTATTGATAGGATAAAAAGAGAGATGATAAAGTCTTCAGGCTCCAATTAAGAGAAATGGAAGTGTTACCCATTACACCACTTAATTATTTTAAAAATGTATTACTTATGCGAAGAAATACTAAAGAAACCTGAGAATACCATTTAAGCAATATAAAAGTGATGTCTACTATAATATATAGCCAATTGGAAATATTAAAAAACTGCCTTCCATCAAATACATATAAATTTCAACTATATGAATTAAATCGATTATGTACAGTCATTCTTCTTAGTGTTAGAGACTTCTTTAACTTTATATATATGAAATTAGATGAACAAAACAAGGATTAGATGTATGTCTTTGGTAAAGAGATTTTGCAAAGAAAAGGTGCTACACTAATTTAACTTTAAAGTAATTTTTATTAGAAATATATCTTCTTCTTCTTCTTTTTTT